>NC_057807.1:27362659-27431072 GCF_018294505.1 Triticum aestivum | reverse complement strand
TTCCTCCGGTGAGCCGCGATGAGCTCTGGCGACGCCCCGTTGCTACAGTGTTCCGGCGCCGCCTCGGTTTCCGTGCGGTTCCAGATCTCAGATCCAACCCCCCCCGTTGACTTTTGTCCAGAAACCCTAGTTTTTTTATGCATTCTTTGATTGCTCATATCTCCGCAACCGTAGCTCCGTTTTGGGCATATGATATATCAAAATCTTCGCCTCGACATGTACATCATTTCATTCCATTGCATTATTTGCATTTGAGGTCATCTTCATGCCCAAAATGCTGTTAGAAGGAGGCTTCGTGAGTTAAATTGCAGATCCGTTAGTTCATCATGCACTTTTGTCATTTTTGCTATGTTTAATTCGTACATGATATGCCTGTGCCCCTTTGGGATGAATTGTTAAGCATTTTGTCTTCTTTCCAGTGGTGCCACTCATGCATTTTTAGGATGTGTGTGTTGTCTTGTGCAAGCTTGCGAAGAGAGGTACCTGAGATTGCTGATTTCAGAGACTTAGTGATTTTCACTAAGTCTGGGATATTTTAGTTCGTGATGCTATATGTCCAGCTTGTTTCCTGGTGATCCGTGCCTCTTTTGAGGATGATCAGTAAGGGAGTTTTGATATTTATGTTATGCTCTATCCATCCATGTCTTTTTTTGCATATGTGGAGTGCTCTAGGTTGACTCAATCGAGCTCAACTTTTGCTTCGTTGTTAATCTGGGCAGATCGTCAACTTGTTTGCGATTTTGCCGATGCTACCGTTAGTGTCCCATGCATGCTATGCCTTCGTTCTTGCCATGTGTAGCTAGCACTTTGTGCCTTCTTACTGGTTATATGCTTTCATTGCCATGACTTGCACCGTAGTGAGTGCATCGAGCTCGTTTACATGCCTTCGTGAGTTATATTTCAGCGTGTCTCAGTTTTCACTAAGTCTGAAAACTGATTGTGTTCGAGCTATGTTCGTGAGCTCGGTAGAGTATTTTGTGAACCCTTTTGGCCCCAGGTCACTTTGGGTGTTTTATTAAGCTTGTTGAGTAGCTCCATGCCATGTTCTTACTTGTCATGTTCAGGTTTTCTATCATGTTGTTTTGCTGCTCCGAAGAGAGCATCGTGATCTGAAATTTCAGACTAGTGTTAATTTCACTAAGTCTGAAATCTGTTTTGCATTTGCGTTTTAGCCATGCTTGTTTGAACCTCTTAATGGATGAATTTGCCTATGGCTCAGTGCTAGTGTTTTGTCAACCATCTTGTGTACATCACTGCCATGTATTTTTTTTTCATGTTTGGTGGCTGTAGCATGTTCATTTCGTTGCATTTAGATGCCTACTTGCTGTAAATCGCAGACCGGTGTCATATCTTAAAACGCTTGCCATTTCCAAACCGTAGCTCCGATTCCAATGATCTTTATATCGTTTTCAAGCGATTTCATCCCCTCTATCCAGTGGCACACTTGGTTTTCCAAGTTGATGCCAGGTTCATGCATTACCTGTCATATCTTGCATTTTGCATCCCGCATCGCATCCCGCATAGCATATCGTCATTTCATCATATTGCTTGGTCTTGCCCGTGGTTGATTGTATCCTTATTGCTTGTTTGTCTTGTTGGGTAGAGCCGGGAGACGAGTTCTCTACCGAGGAGCCCGTCGAGTTTGCTTGTGAGGATCCAGTCAACTCTGACAACTGTGCAGGCAAGATGATCATACCCTCGAAATCACTACTATCTTTGCTATGCTAGTTTGCTCGCTCTTTTGCTTTGCCACTGCTACGATGCCTAC
Organism: Triticum aestivum; assembly: GCF_018294505.1. NCBI lineage: Eukaryota > Viridiplantae > Streptophyta > Magnoliopsida > Poales > Poaceae > Triticum > Triticum aestivum. Next base: position 27,429,304 of record NC_057807.1, on the reverse strand, counting down.
CTTTTGCTTGTCAGCCTCCCAATTGCCATGTTGATCCCCTAACCCACCATTGTCCTAGCAAACCGTTGATTGGCTATGTTACCGCTTTGCTCAGCCCTTCTTATAGCGTTGTTAGTTGCAGGTGGAAGATTGGAGCCGTTCCTTGTTGGAACTTTTATTTACTTGTTGGGATATCACAATATATCTTACTTAATTAATGCATCTATATACTTGGTAAAGGGTGGAAGGCTCGGCCTTATGCCTGGTGTTTTGTTCCACTCTTGCCGCCCTAGTTTCCGTCATATCAGTGTTATGTTCCCGGATTTTGCGTTCCTTACACGGTTGGGCTATTATGGGAACCCCTTGACAGTTCGTCTTAAGTAAAGCTCTTCCAGCAATGCCCAACATTGGTTTTACCATTTGCCACCTAGCCTTTTCTTTCCCTTGGGTTCTGCAGACTCAAGGGTCATCATTATTTTACCCCCCCCCCGGGCCAGTGCTCCTCTGAGTGTTGGTCCACCTGTCAGCTACCGGTGGCTACCAGGGGCAACTCTGGGCTGGCCTACCCGTACCTAGGACAATCTGAGTGTGCCCTGAGAAAGAGATATGTGCAGCTCCTATCGGGATTTGTCGGCACATTCGGGCGGTGTTGCTGGTTTAGTTTTACCCTGTCGAAATGTCTTGTTGTACCGGGATACCGAGTCTGATCGGAATGTCTCGGGTGGAGGTCTATTCCTTCGTTGACCGTGAGAGCTTGTCATGGGCTAAGTTGGGACTCCCCTGCAGGGATTGAACTTTCGAAAGCCGTGCCCGCGGTTATGGGCAGATGGGAATTTGTTAATGTCCGGTTGTAGAAAACCGGAAGTTGACCTTATTTAAAATGCATCAACCGCATGTGTAACCGTGATGGTCTCTTCTCGGCGGAGTCCGGGAAGTGAACACGGTGTTGGAGTTATGCTTGACGTAGGTTGCTATAGGATCACTTTTGATCATACTTGTATCGACCGTGCTTTGCCCTCTCTTCTCGCTCTCTTTTGCGATTGTAGCCACCACATATGCTAGTCGCTTGCTACAGCTCCACATATATTTGCCTTATCCATTCCTATGAGCTTAAATAGTTTTGATCGCGAGGGTGCGAGATTGCTGAGTCCCTGTGGCTCACAGATACTATAACTCCAGATGCAGGTCCAGGTGATTTCGCTCCAGGTGACGAGTACGAGCTCAAGTGGGAGTTCGACGAGGACTCCTAGCGTTATTATGTTTCCTTTCCCGATGATCAGTAGTGGTGCCTGGTTGGGGTTATCGATTCAGGACCTTGTCGCATGTTGGATTCTTTTCTATTTTGGCGCCGTAGTCGGGCCATGAGTGTTTGTTTGATGGATGTTATTTATGCACTCTGATGTGACGTGGCGAGTGTAAGCCAACTATGCTATCTTCCCCTTTTATTATATTTTACATGGGATGTTGTAATGATTGCCTGACTTGCGACATTGCTTTCAATGCGGTTATGCCTCTAAGTCGTGCCTCGACACGTGGGAGCTATAGCCGCATCGAGGGCGTTACAGGAGACGTCACCGGGCTGTACGTGTGTTGAATGCGGAGGTGCCGTCCGTTTGGCACTAGGATCTCCGGTGATTTGGATCACGACGAGTACGACTCCTTCAACCCCGTTCTCTTGAATGCTTCCGCTTAGCGATCTACAAGGGTATGTAGATGCACTCTCCTTCCCCTCGTTGCTGGTTTCTCCATGGATAGATCTTGGTGACACGTAGGAAAATTTTGAATTTCTGCTACGTTCCCCAACACTACTCCACTAGAATGACTCTAATATCACCATCTTCATATCTCAAAACAATCATAATGAATCAAACTTCTCATAGTATTCAATGCACTTCATATGAAAGTTTTTACTATATCCCTCTTGGATGCCCATCATATTAGGACTAAATTTATAACCAAAGCAAATTACCATGCTGTTCTAAAATACTCTCAAAATAACATAAGTGAAGCATGAGAGTTCAATGATTTCTATAAAAAATAAATCCACCACCGTGCTCTAAAAAGATATAGGTGAAGTACTAGAGCAATATTGCCTAGTTCAAAAGATATAATTGAAGCACATAGAGTATTCTAATAAATCACGATTCATGCGTGTCTCTCCCAAAAGGTGTGCATAGCAAGGATGATTGTGGTAAACTAAAAAGCAAAGACTCAAATCATACAAGACGGTCCAAGCAAAACACATATCATGTGTGTGAATAAAAATATAGCCTCAAGTAAAGTTACCAATAGACGAAGACGAAAGAGGGGATGCCTTCCAGGGCATCTCCAAGCTTAGTCTTCTGGTTGTCCTTGAATATTACGTTGGGGTGCCTTGGGCATCCCCAAGCTTAGGCTCTTTCCACTCCTTATTCCATAGTCCATCAAATCCTTACCGAAAACTTGAAAACTTCACTACACAAAACTCAACAGAAAATCTCATGAGCCTCGTTAGTATAAGAAAATAAATCACCATTTTCAGGTACTGTTGAAAACTCATTCTTTATTTATATTGGTGTAATATATACTGTATTCTAACTTTTCCATGGTTCATACCCCCCGATACTACCCATAGATTCATCAAAATAAGCAAACAACACGCGAAAAACAGAATCTAAACAGAGCAATTTGTAGTAATGTGTAACTCTCGAATACTTCTATAACTCCAACAATACAGAAAAATTAGGAAAACCTGAGACATTAGTGTACCAATCCAGACAAAAAGAATCAGATCAAAAGCACGTTTCTGTGAATTATCAAAATTAATTTACTGGGCGCAAAAGTTTCTGATTTTCAGCAGGATCAACACAACTATCACCGTAAGCTATCCTAAAGATTTAACTTGGCACAAACACTAACTAAAACATAAAACCACATCTAACGAGAGGCTAGATAAGTTATTTATTACTAAACAGGAACAAAAAGCAAAGAACAAAAATAAAATTGGGTTACCTCCCAACAAGCATTATCATTTAACGCCCTTAGCTAGGCATAAAAATGCGAATAGATCTAGGCATTGCCATCTTTGGCATGCAATCCATAAGTGGCTCTCATAATAGATTCATATGGCAATTAAATTTTCTTCCTAGGAAAGTGTTCCATGCCTCTCCTTAACGGAAATTGGAATCTAATGTTTCCTTCTTTCATGTCAATAATTGCACCAATCGTTCTAAGGAAAGGTCTACCAAGAATAATAGGACAAGTAGGATTGCAATCTATATCAAGAACAATGAAATCTATGGGCACATAATTCCTATTTGCAACAATAAGAACATCATTAATCCTTCCCATAGGTTTTTAATAGTGGAATCCACAAGATGCAAATTTGAAGAACAATCATCAAATTCACGGAAACCTAACAAGTCACACAAAGTTTTTGGAATTGTAGAAACACTAGCACCTTGATATCTACTACGCAACCTTCTTCTTGTAGACGTTGTTGGGCCTCCAAGTGCAGAGGTTTGTAGGACAGTAGAAAATTTCCCTCAAGTGGATGACCTAAGGTTTATCAATCATTGGGAGGCGTAGGATGAAGATGGTCTCTCTCAAAAAACCCTGCAACCAAATAACAAAGAGTCTCTTGTGTCCCCAACACACCCAATACAATGGTAAATTGTATAGGTGCACTAGTTCGGCGAAGAGATGGTGATAAGTGCAATATGGATGGTAGATATAGGTATTTGTAAGCTGAAATATATAAAAAAGCAAGGTAACAAATGATAAAAGTGAGCACAAACGGTATTGCAATGCTAGGAAACAAGACCTAAGGTTCATACTTTCACTAGTGCAAGTTCTCTCAACAATAATAACATAATTAGATCATATAACTATCCCTCAACATGCAACAAAGAGTCACTCCAAAGTCACTAATAGCGGAGAATAAATGAAGAGATTATTGTAGGGTACGAAACCACCTCAAAGTTATTCTTTCTGATCGATCTATTCAAGAGTCCATAGTAAAATAACACGAAGCTATTCTTTCCATTCGATATATCCTAGAGTTTGTACTAGAATAACACCTTAAGACACAAATCAACCAAAACCCTAATGTCACCTAGATACTCCAACGTCACCTCAAGTATCCGTGGGTATGCTTATACGATATGCATCACACAATCTCAAATTCATCTATTCAACCAACACAAAGTACTTCAAAGAGTGCCCCAAAGTTTCTACCGGAGAGTCAAGACGAAAACGTGTGCCAACCCCTATGCATAAGTTCATTGAACCCACAAGTTGATCACCAAAACATACATCAAGTAGATCACGTGAATATCCCATTGTCACCACAGATAAGCACGGCGAGACATACATCAAGTGTTCTCAAATCCTTAAAGACTCAATTCATAAGACAACTTCAAGGGGAAAACTCAGTTCATCACAAGAGAGTAGAGGGGGAGAAAAATCATAAGATCCAACTATAATAGCAAAGCTCGCGATACATCAAGATCGTATCAACTCAAGAACACGAGAGAGAGAGAGAGAGATCAAACACATAGCTACTGGTACATACCCTCAGCCCCGAGGGTGAACTACTCCCTCCTTGTCATGGAGAGCGCCGGGATGATGAATATGGCCACCGGTCAGGGACCCCCCCTCCGGCAGGGTGCCGAAACACAGTCCCGATTGGTTTTTGGTGGCTACAGAGGCTTGCGGCAGCGAAACTCCCGATCTATTGTGCTCCCTGATGTTTTTAGGGTATATGGACATATATAGGCAAAAGAAGTCAGTCAGGGGAGCCACAAGGGGCCCACGAGGGTGGGGGGTGCCTAGGGGGTAGGGCGCGCCTCCCTGCCTCGTGGCCACCTCGAAGCTTCCCTAACGTCTACTCCAAGTCTCGTGGATTGCTTCCGTTCCAAAAATAACTCTCCCGAAGGTTTCATTCTGTTTGGAATCCATTTGATATTCCTTTTCTTCGAAACACTGAAATAGGCAAGAAAACAACAATTTGGTCTGGGCCTCCGGTTAGTAGGTTAGTCCCCAAAATGATATAAAAGTGCTTAGTAAAGCCCATAAACATCCAAAACAGATAATATAATAGCATGAATACTTCATAAATTACAGATACGTTGGAGACGTATCAGCATCCCCAAGCTTAATTCCTGCTCGTCCTCGAGTAGGTAAATGATAAAAGAAATAATTTATGAAGTGCGAATGCTAGCAGGTGCATAAGTTTGATCAATAATAATTTCAATCACCTTTTCTAGCATCATTATATGTCATAACAACAGCTCATCTCATAAAACTTCTCACGATCAAGTAACAAGCTATTCACATGTTAAAGCATAGGCCATAAACTTTCTTGAAAACTAGCAAACTATGTTCTCAGTCATCAAACAATTGCAATTCATCTTATTTTCAAGAAGGGTCTATGTAAGAGCTTTGATTTAGCAAATCCCACATACTCAACTATCATATAGTCTTCCATGATTGCTACCACTTAAAGCATATTTTTAGAACAAATAGCATCGTTCGAACACAGAGAAAGATAGGGGCTTAATGTTTCGCCTCCCAACTTACTTATCATATAGATAATTGTCAACAACAATAATTCATGATCAAATATATTTGAGTGGCCATATATGCTTAGATCTCTCCCCGTCACATGATGCTTGCCAACTAAAGAGTAGGTTGGAATGAGAAGGAATACTACTGGCTCTTGCATAAAAGTAAAAGATAGGCCCTTCGCAGAGGGAAGCAGGTATTTGCAGAGGTGCAGAGCTCGAAGCTTTTAAACAGAGATGAAAATAATTTTGAGAGGTATGCTTTCATTGTCAACATAACAACCAAGAGTTCCCAATATCTTCCATACTAGATACATTATAGGCGGTTCCCAAAAAGAATGGTAAAGTTTTTACTCCCCCTCCACCAACAATCATCAATCCATGGCTTGCCCGAAACAACAGGTGCCTCCAACTAACAACAATCCTGGGGGAGTTTTCTTTGCAATTATTTTGATTTGATTCGAGCATGGGACTGGGCATCCCGGTTACCGGCCATTTTCTCGTGAATGATGAGCGGAGTCCACTCATCGTGAGAATAACCCACCTAGCATGGAAGATACTGACAACCCCTAGTCACTACATGAGCGATTCGAGCATACAAAATAGATTATTATTTGAAGGTTTAGAGTTTGGCACATGCAAATTTACTTGGAACGACAGGTAAATACCGCATATAGGTAGATATGGTGGACTCTCATGGAAGAAACTTGGTTCAAGGGATTTGGATGCACAAGCAGTATTCCCGCTTAGTACAGATATTTTGGCTAGCAAAGGATTCTAAAAAGCAAGCACCACATGATGGAGGATCTATAACAATATAACTTCTATACAAATATACCCAAGCATAACTCATTATGTTGTCTTCCTTGTCCAATTTCAACTAATTTGCTCAGGTTTGAAAATAATTAATGGGGCTCACAATCATAGATGATGTCTAAGATAGTATATTTATATGTGAAATCTCTCTTCCTTCAATATTCTTTCATGAATTGTTCAAGTGACCAATACAATGTTTGCTAACCTTCAATAAATTTACCACCTCTACTTCTTATATGTGAAGTCATTACTCCCCATGGGATAAGCATATGAAACATATATAATTTTAGTTTTATGATATTCAACTCATTCAACCATTTACTCATAGGATATAAGTGAAGCACACGAGTAAGTGACAAACTACTCCAGAAAGATATAAGTGAAGATCAATGAGTAGTTAAATAATTATTTAGCTATGTGAGGACTCTCTCTCATAAATAAAGTTCCAGATCTTAAGTACTTTATTCAAACAGCAAGCAAAACAAAATAAAACAAAATGACGCTCCAAGCAAAACACATATCATGTGGTGAATAAAAATATAGCTCCAAGTAAAGTTACCGGTGAACGAAGGCGAAAGAGGGGATGCCATCCGGGGCATCCCCAAGCTTAGGCTCTTGGTTGTCCTTGAATATTACCTTGGCGTGCCTTGGGCATCCCCAAGCTTAGGATCTTGCCACTCCTTATTCCATAGTCCATCAAATCTTTACCCAAAACTTGAAAACTTCACAACACAAAACTCAACAGAAAACTCGTAAGCTCCGTTAGTATAAGAAAATAAAACCACCACTTAGGTACTGTTGTGAACTCATTCTAAATTCATATTGGTGTAATATCTACTGTATTCCAACTTCTCTATGGTTCATACCCTCCGATACTACTCATAGATTCATCAAAATAAGCAAACAGCACATAGAAAACAGAATCTGTCAAAAACAGAACAGTCTGTAGTAATCTGTATCATTCGAATACTTCTGTAACACCAAAAATCCTACTGAATTAGGAAAACCTGAGAAATTTGCGTACCAATCCAGAGAAAAATAATCAGACCAAAAGCACATTTCTGTGAATTATCAAAACTAATTTACTGGGTGCAAAAGTTTCTGATATTCAGCAGTATCAACACAACTATCACCGTAAGCTATCCTAAAGGTCTCACTTGGCACTTTATTGAAACAAAAGCTATAAAACATGATTACTACAGTAGCATAATCATGTGAACACACAAAAACAGTAAAGGTAAATATTGGGTTGTCTCCCAACACGCGCTTTTCTTTAATGCCTTTTAGCTAGGCATGATGATTTCAATGATGCTCACATAAAAGATAAGAATTGAAACATAAAGAGAGCATCATGAAGAATATGGCTAGCAGATTTAAGTGTAACCCACTTCCTATGCATAGGGATTTTGTGAGCAAACAACTTATGGGAGCAATAATCAACTAGCATAGGAAGGCAAAACAAGAATAACTTTAAAACTTTAAGCACATAGAGAGGAAACTTGATATCATTGCAACTCCTACAAGCATATATTCCTCCCTCATAATAATTTTCAGTAGCATCATGAATGAATTCAACAATATAACCAGCAAATAAAGCATTCTTTTCATGATCTACAAGCATAGAAAATTTACTACTCTCCACATAAGCAAATTTCTTCTCATTCGAAATAGTGGGAGTATCATAAGAAACTCGAATACTAAAAATTGTTTCCACATTAAAAGAGTAATGTTTAGAAAAAGGGTAATCATAATCATGACAAGTTTTATAAATATAATCATCACTACTTTTTATAGCATAAGTTTCACCACAATAATCATCATAAGTAGCAACTTTGTTCTCATCATAATCAATTGAAACCTCTTCCAAAATAATGGATTCATCACTAAATAAAGTCATGACCTCTCCAAATCCACTTTCATAAATATCACAATAAGATTCATCATTCTCCAAAATAGTGGGATCCTTACTTCCTAAAGTTGACACTCTTCCAAACCCACTTTCAACAATATAATCATCATAAGTAGGAGGCATGCTATCATCATAACAACTCTGCATATCAAAACTTGGGAGACTAAAAATATCATCTTCATTAAACATAGCATCCCCAAGCTTGGGACAAACATTAATTGCAGCAAATATATTCTCAAACTTGTCATTCTCATCAAACATAGTATGGATAGCACCAATAGTATAGCAATTATCATCATCACAATGAGTAGTAGGAGCAACATCATTTGGGAGGGATACCTTTCTACCTTTGCTTCTCCGTCTTTTCTTTTTCTTCTTCACATCATTTGTGGGTTTAACTCTCCCTTTTGAGCTCCTTATTAATGAGATTGGTTGAATAGAAAGCTCCTCCTCTTTACCTGATTCATCATAAGAAATAATAGGAGGATATTGGGAAGTCTCTTCCCTTTCATTAGTATTCTCTTCATCTTCTATTTGCTTTTTTTATGTAATTGGCAATATAAGGATTTTCAATGCAATTCACCGCACAATACATATAAATTTCCTCTAGATCAATATCAAGGAATTTCTCAAGGTTATATTCTGGAATATGCTTTTACACGTTTCATTTCTTCATAACCCAAAAGCAAACTAAGTTCATTATGATGTGAAAGGGAAATCAAGTCATCACAATTTTTAGACACGATTCGATCATGAAACAATTTGCATCGGAGATTTAAATGACCATGTTCATTGCAAAGTTCACAAGTACAGTAAAGAAATTTTAAATTTTCAGCACTCACATCTAGCCTTTCTTGCAACCATTTAGTTTCTAAATACTTATGCCTCTTGCAAAATCTATCTTCCCTATTTGGTATGTACTTGCAACTCTATGCATTCCACAAAAGTTGACATGCTTATAAGAGACATTTTCATCATGACTAGTGCAATCATAATTAGTACTATGGATATTCAAAGAGTTCATACTAACAACATTGCAATCATGTTCATCATTCAAAGATTTAGTGCTAAATTTTTTAATGCATTCTTCTTCTAGCACTTGAGGACAATTTTACTTTCCATCATTCTCACGAAAGATATTAAAAAGTTGAAGCGTATGAGGCAAACTCAATTCCATTTTTTGTAGTTTTCTTTTATAGACTAAACTAGTGATAAAACAAGAAACTAAAAGATTCGATTGCAAGATCTAAAGATATACCTTCAAGCACTCACCTCCCCGGCAACGGCGCCAGAAAAGAGCTTGATGTCTACTACGCAACCTTCTTCTTGTAGACGTTGTTGGGCCTCCAAGTGCAGAGGTTTGTAGGACAGTAGCAAATTTCCCTCAAGTGGATGACCTAAGGTTTATCAATCCGTGGGAGGCGTAGGATGAAGATGGTCTCTCTCAAACAATCCTGCAACCAAATAACAAAAAGTCTCTTGTGTTCCGAACACACCCAATACAATTGTAAATTGTATAGGTGCACTAGTTCGCGAAGAGATGGTGATACAAGTGCAATATGGATGGCAGATATAGGTATTTGTAATTTGAAAATATAAAAACAGCAAGGTAACAAATGATAAAAGTGAGCACAACAGTATCGAAATGCTAGAAAACAAGGCCTAAGGTTATACTTTCACTAGTGCAAGTTCTCTCAACAATAATAACATAATTAGATCATATAACTATCCCTCAACATGCAACAAAGAGTCACTCCAAAGTCACTAATAGCGGAGAACAAACGAAGAGATTATTGTAGGGTACAAAACCACCTCAAAGTTATTCTTTCTGATCAATCTATTCAAGAGTCCGTAGTAAAATAACATGAAGCTATTCTTTCCGTTCGATCTATCCTAGAGTTCATACTAGAATAACACCTTAAGACACAAATCAACCAAAACCCTAATGTCACCTACATACTCCAATGTCACCTCAAGTATCCGTGGGTATGATTATACGATATGCATCACACAATCTTAGATTCATCTATTCAACCAACACAAAGTACTTCAAAGAGTGCCTCAAAGTTTCTACCGGAGAGTCAAGACGAAAATGTGTGCCAACCCCTATGCATAAGTTCATTGAACCCGCAAGTTTATCACCAAAACATACATCAAGTAGATCACATGAATATCCCATTGTCACCACAGATAAGCACGACAAGACATACATCAAGTGTTCTCAAATCCTTAAAGACTCAATCTGACAAGACAACTTCAAGGGGAAAAATCAATTCATCACAAGAGAGTAGTGGGGGAGAAACATCATAAGATCCAACTATAATAGCAAAGCTTGCGATACATCAAGATCGTATCACCTCAAGAACAGGAGAGAGAGAGAGATCAAACACATAGCTACTGGTACATACCCTCAGCCCCGAGGGTGAACTACTCCCGCCTCGTCATGGAGAGTGTCGGGATGATGAAGATGGCTACCGGTGAGGGATCCCCCCTCCGGCAGGGTGCCGGAACAGGGTCCCGATTGGTTTTTGGTGGCAACATAGGCTTGCGGCAGAGGAACTCCCGATCTATTGTGCTCTCCAATGTTTTTAGGGCATATTGACATATATAGGCAAAAGAAGTCGGCCAGGGGAGCCACAAGGGGCCTACGAGGGTGGGGGCGCACCCAGGGGGGTAGGGCACACCTCCCTACCTCGTGGCCACCTTGAAGCTTCCCTGGCGTCTACTCCAAGTCTCGTGGATTGCTTCTGTTCCAAAAATAACTCTCCCGAAGGTTTCATTCCGTTTGGACTCCGTTTGATATTCCTTTTTCTTCGAAACACTAAAATAGGCAAGAAAACAACAATTTGGGCTGGGCGTCCGGTTAGTAGGTTAGTCCCAAAAATGATATAAAAGTGCTTAGTAAATCCCATAAACATCCAAAACAGATAATATAATAGCATGAGTACTTCATAAATTATCGATACGTTGGAGACGTATCACACCCAAATCACACAAAGCATAACATTCATAATCTTTAATCTTAATCTTAATAGTAGGTTCCCACTCAACGTAAAGTTTTCTAGGGATAGAAACTTCTAATTCAAGCTTTTCTTCAAAAGATTGCATCATAGCATCAACGATATGTTTAGTAAAAGCTTTGTTTTGATTATAAGCATAAGGAGAATTTAACACGGATTGCAACAAGGAAACACAATCTATTAAAGAACAATTATGATAATTATATTCCTTGAAATCCAAAAGAGTGGGTTCATTGCTACTTAAAGTCTTGACCTCTCCAATCCCACTTTTATCAATTTTTGCATCTAGATCTAAAAACTCTGAATTATTGGGACGCCTTTTAACTAAAGTTGACTCATCTCTAGTCCCATCCTTATCAAGATTAATATTGGAAAACAAAGAATCAATAGGAGTTACATCAATAACTTTTAGATCTTCAACATCATTATTTAGAGCCTCAGGTTTAGCGGCCATCTTATTAACTAAGGTGGCTTGTTTATCAGAAATTTGGCCTACTAAGTTTTCAAGTTGAGCAAACTAAGATTTCAAACCATAAAATTCTTTAGACATATCATCGAGCTCTTTATTCATATACTCCATAAAACTTTTTTGTTCTTTAAGCTCATTTCTAAAGAAATTATTATGCTCAAATTGTAAAGACATAAAGCTTCTAACATTATTTTCAATCTCTTCCAACCTTCTAAGATGAGGATCAATGCTTTTTGGCTGTGCCATCAAAGCAAATAGGCACACCAACACACAAGCACACAAAAATCAAGAGAAAAAGACGAACGGAAGAGGGGCGAGTAAAAGGCAAAGGTTTTCAAAAATCGTTTTAGAAGTGTGGGAGAGGAAAACGAGAGGCGAATGGCAAATAATGTAATGCAAGAGAGAAGAGGTATGATGGGTACTTGGTATGGATTGACTTGACGTAGATCTCCCTGGCAACGGCACCAGTAATTCTTCCTGCTACCTCTTGAGCTTGCATTGGTTTTTCCCTTGAAGAGGAAAGGGTGATGCAGCAAAGTAGAGTAAGTATTTCCCTCAGTTTGAGAACCAAGGTATCAATCCAGTAGGAGACAATGCACAAGTCACCGAATACCTGCAGAAACAATCAACAACTTGCACCCAACGCAATAAAGGGCAAATTTATGACGATATCTAAGGCAATGATCATGAACATAGGCATCATGTCCGTGTCATGTAGAATGAAACGATTCCGCATCTACTACTATTACTCCACACATAGACCGACTCCTGCCTGCATCTAGAGTATTAAGTTCATAAAGAACAGAGTAACGCATTAAGTAAGATGACAAGATGTAGAGGAATTAACTCAAGCAATATGATGAAAACCCCATCTTTTTATCCTCGATGGCAACAATACAATACGTGCCTTGCTGCCTCTACTGTCACCGGGAAAGGACACCACAAGATTGAACCCAAAGCTAAGCACTTATCCCATTGCAAGAAAAACCAATCTAGTAGGCCAAACTAAACCGATAATTCAAAGAGACTTGCAAAGATATCAAATCATGCATATAAGAATTCAGAGAAGAACCAAATAATATTCATAGATAATCTGATCATAAATCCACAATTCATCGGATCTTGACAAACACACCGCGAAAGAATATTACATCAAATAGATCTCTAAGAACATCGAGGAGAACATGGTATTGAGAATCAAAGAGAGAGAAGAAGCCATCTAGCTACTAGCTATGGACCCGTAGGTCTGTGGTAAACTACTCATGCTTCATTGGAGAGGCAATGGTGTTGATGTAGAAGCCCTTCGTGATCGAATTACCCTCACGCGGGACACCAGAAAAGGCCCCTAGATGGGATCTCATAGGTACAGAAGGTTGCGGTGGTGGAAAAGTGGTTTCGTGGATCCCCCAGATGTTTCCAGGGTATAAGAGTATATATAGGCAAAGGAGCTAGGTCAGGAGACCCATGAGGGGCCCACGAGGTAGGGGCGCGCCCTACCCCTTGGGCGCGCCCTCCACCCTCGTGGCTGCCTCGTTGCGTCTCCAACTTCATTCCAACTCGGGGTTTGCTTCTGGTCCAAGAAAGATGATCACGAAAGTTTCATTCCGTTTGGACTCCGTTTGATATTCCTTTTCTGCAAAACTCTAAAATAGGTAAGAACAGAAACTGACACTGGGCTCTCGGTTAATAGATTAGTCCCAAAAATAATATAAAATTGCATATTAATGCATATAAAACATCCATAATAGATAATATAATAGCATGGAACAATCAAAAATTATATATACATTGGAGACGTATCACCAGGACAAGTCATCGATGTCTCATCTCACACCGGCGATGAATAGGCCGGTGCAATAGTGGATTTGTTAAAATTATGCAGACTTAGGCTTTGTTTTTAATCCTGGTCTTTTGTTAGAGCAATGTTTAGGTCAACCGGCTCTGTTTAATTACTAAAATTGCTCGATTTAGTAAGTGTGGTCTGTGTGCTGTACGCTCTTTTGTGTGCCCAAATTAGCAAGCGATGTTAAATTATGCAATGACATGCCCGGGGAAATTTCCACCAAAGTTTGAATTGTCAAACTCATCCCGTGCACGTAAAGCAGAAGAATCGTTTGTGATGCACACTATCGTTCAAAGTGAATGGTGTCCAGCGGCACCACGCGCAAAGTTTCCCTCCACATTTTAAATTTTTGGCCTACCGCCAAAATATCTACCACCCTTTCCCACCTCCTTTCCCCCCGACCCCAAGTCACATTTCCCCTATTTCCCCTTCCTTCCTTCCTTCGTAAGCTATAGCCGCTTCCTTGCTTGCTTCCTCGCTCTCGCTGTCTCGCATCCTACCGCCGGGGTCGCCATGGTCTTCTTCAAAGACCTCTCCAGCGGTTCCTCCGACGAAGATGACTCCTTCACCACCCGGGTATGCCTCTCCTCTCTCTCGGGCTATGACTTGGAATGAAGGGTTTTTACCCGACGGTTAATTTGAGTCATTTCTTCCTCTTATAGTTCCCTAGGACCATCAGTTGCAATGAATGGAGCGGGGGTGGCTAAAGATCTGTCTGCTTGTTGTCACCATCAATCTCCATGCGTGAAGCTAGTTGCGTTTGAATCTATGGACAGTGGGCGGAAGTTTCTGGCATGTGCAGAGAAGGTTAGACCCTCTTTCGTTGTTACAAATCATTTGTTAGATGTGATTCAGACACTGTCACGGTCCCAACCCATTCATACCACACCTTCAACCAAATGCATCCTAAGACAGTGTCACAGTTTGTACCTAGTATCTAAAAATGTTACCATCTCAAGAGTGGTGCCATTAGAAAATTATTTGGCACTGCTTCAGTAGCTATGCAGCCAACTTGTCCACACATCCGAGCAACCAAGTAGTAAAATACTAAATCTTTATGGCACGAAGGAACTGGGTGTCAGAGCAACTTGGTGCTCTGGAGTTCGGGTCCCTGATTTTTTCCGCCGCATGGGCTCGCCAGTGCAGGGCACCGGAGCGAGATGTAGCAACCGTTCTCTTTACATCGGTTTTGGCATACATAGTGTACGACCATGGTGCTATTAGTTCTATGTTACTAAATTTGTGCATGTACACACCTGTTAGTATCAATTTGTTCTTATCCAAACACTGTCGCTATGTTGTTGCAGTTATATTTACCTTCCTCTTAAAATGTTCAATTTGATATTTATAGTACATGAGTAAGAACTTGTAGCATTGTTGTAGTTAATTATAGCTTCTGATGTTTCAGAATTTGGTTGTTGTCTCAGTAGCAATTAGTTCATTTGCACATTGATCTTTTTGAGAAGATATGTCATAATTAACCTGTTTCTTTAGTTTTTCAAAATAAGTATTGGTGATTTTCTATGTTGCTATAAACCCATTTTCCCTACAATTGTTACTGATATAGTTTTAAATATTATAGGATGAACGGAAGTGTTCTTACTTGGAGTGCGTTGATCAAGAGTGGCCACAGTCTTTGAAGATGTGCCTAGCAAAGCTCTTGAGCATGTATCAGGAAGAGAACAGAGGTAGGCTTAGAGAAAGTGTTGTCAATGCTGAAGAATATTTGAAGATGCGGGATAAAAAGAGGAAGGTGGAGACTGAGCTCAGATTTTTTAAATCAGACTTTGCTAAGATGGTGTTGGCGAAGGAGGAGGCACTTTCCCAGTTGGACAGTGCAAAATAGGTGCAGTAATTAAGGCTTTCTTTACTGTTTCAAAGGCTTCCATACAATCATCATCAAAAATAAGTGGAATATCCTTTTGCAAAAGATTCGTAAGAGGCCTAGAAATTTTAGAAAAGTCTTTGATAAACCTCCTATAGAA
Organism: Triticum aestivum; assembly: GCF_018294505.1. NCBI lineage: Eukaryota > Viridiplantae > Streptophyta > Magnoliopsida > Poales > Poaceae > Triticum > Triticum aestivum. Next base: position 27,413,740 of record NC_057807.1, on the reverse strand, counting down.
ACCAGCATGACCAAGGAAACTATGAATACCTTTGATATCCTTAGGACATGGCATCAACCTTAGCTTTGTCCACCTCAATGCCTATTTCAGAAATTTTATGGCCCAAGACAATACCTCCGTTAACCATAAAGTGGCACTTCTCCCAATTCAAGATGAGATTTGTTTGTTCACATCTCTGGAAGACTCGATCAAGATTGCATAGCAATCATCAAAAGACTTCCCATAAACAGAAAAGTCATCCATGAAAACCTCAACAATCTTTTCACAAAAATCAGATAATATAGAAGTCATACATCTTTGAAAGGTAGTAGGTGCATTACATAAATCAGAAGGCATACGTCTACAAGCAAATGTTCCAAAATGACAAGTAAAAGTGGTCTTTTCTTGATCAGATTGTAAAACAGGTATTTGTGAAAAGCGAGAATACCCATCAAGGAAGCAAAAATGTGCGTGCTTGGATAGTCTTTCTAACATTTGATCAATAAAAGGCAGAGGGTAATGATCTTTTCTAGTAGCTTTACTCAACTTTCTATAATCAATTACCATCCTATAGCCTGTGACAATTCTTTATGGAATAAGCTCATTCTTATCATTAGGAACAACAGTAATACCTCCTTTCTTAGGGAAAGAATGAACAGGACTTACCCATCTACTATCAACTATAGGATAGATTATACCTGCTTCTAGAAGTTTCAACATTTCCGTTCTTACCACTTCTTTCATATTCGGATTTAACCGACGTTGGTGATCAACAACGGGTTTAGCAGCACTACAAAATAAAGACACATCCGTGACATTTTGGGCCGAATGAATTTTTTCTGTCATACTTATGACACTTCTATGACGATAATTGTGACAAAACCCGGTATCATCATAGATGTGGTGGGCTCCTACTTCTATGACAAAAAATCATGATAGAAAATGGGCTTTTCGTCCTGGGCGGGCCGGAGACGCAGCTGCATGACATTCTTTGGGCCGTCCATGACGGAAAAAAACGTGGTAGAAGCGAGGGCGAGGAAAATTTCGGTGAGTTCCCGGTTACGGTGGGTGGTCGGGGGCCGAGTGATGCGTGTTTCTCTCATACACATACACGCGTGTGCAAGGCGTTGGGCCCTAACTGAACCCAAGCAAGGCATTGGGCTCTAACTGAACCCGAGCGATTGCACTGCAGGCTACACATTACTGAACCCGAGCGATCGATCGATGGCTGTTAACCGAACCTGATCGAGCGATTCCTTCGCTGCTGCTGCTAACTGAAGCCGATCGATGCTGCCTCTGGATGAACAGTGAGCGTTGCGGGGGGGGGGGGAGGGGGTTGGATGAACAGTGAGTGGTGGGGGTGGATGAATAGGACCCCGATCGATCGAGCCGGCTGGGGCTGGATGAACAGGACCCCGATCGATCGAGCCGGTTGGGGCTGGATGAACAGGACCCCGATCGATCGAGCCGGTTGGGGCTGGATGAACAGGACCCCGTGGAGGGCTGGATGAATAGGACGACCCTGTGGAGGGCTGGATGAATAGTAGATGGTGGAGGGGTGGATGAACAGTAGCCCGTGGAGGGGTGGTTGAACAGGAGCCCGTGGAGAGGGGTGGTTGAACAATAGCCGGTGGAGTAGCGCGTGGTGGAGGATGGATGAACAGTTGCAGGTGGAGGCTGGAGGAGGTCGACGATGGATGAACAGTAGCCCATGGAGGCTGGAGGAGGTCGACGGTGGAGATGAATAGTATCCCGTGGAGTCCCGTTTTGCGGTACGCCACACCCCTCCCAATGAACAGGACCCCCGTTTCGACTGTAGTGCTCCAACACAAGTCCGTTTCGTCCATTTTGCGATACGGCACACCCCTCCTGATCAACAGGGCCCCATTTCGACCGTAGGAGGTCCAACACAAGTCCGTTTCCTTCGTTTTTCGGTAGGCCAGACCCCTCCCGATGAACATGATCCCGTTTCGAACATGGCCGGTCGAACACAAGGCCGTTTGCTCTGTTTTGTGGTACGCCAGGCCTTGTTTCCATCGCCTCTTCCGTCCAAGCCCTCCCGATGAACATGACGACGCATTCCTTTCCGACCAGCCGGTTGGCTCCCCATGAACACGACAACGACGCTATTTCTCTGTTCCTACCCAGCCATGTACATGAGCCCTGGCCATACATATCTGCGAGCAGGCGTTCGAGACCCCGCCCGTATGTACGTACGTGGCCGTATTTACTTTCTTGCACCCTGTCCGTTGTATGTACGTGTACATGCTACGTGCGCGCCTCTACTACGACACGTGCGTGCATTTAATATGACACATGCGCGCCTCTACATCGACCAGTATGTACATACACGTTCGCGACCAGAATGACAACGCTACGTACGCTTCGACTAGGTGGGTCCCGACTGCCAGGCACTTCCTTGCGTGCGAAGATGTTGCTGTTTGGGTCCCAGCAGTCAGGGGGGAAACATTTTTTTTCGCGAAATAGGGTGGCCCGTCCGGTGGGTCCCTACTGTCAGGTGGAGTAATCATTATTTTCCGCATAATAAGGAGGCACTTCCTTGCCGCGGCCGTGGGCCGAGCTGTCAGCCTCTCCACGTACAATCCACGTCCGATGGAAGTCGTTCCTTGACCATGTTGAGCACGCCGCGCTGAGAGCACTAGGGCGATGGACGACGGTGAGGCCTAGGAAGTGGATGACGCGGAGCCGGGGAAGACGCGGCAGTGGAAGACCGCGTGGAGAGGAGTACGAGGGTTCACTGGTTCGGCTATGGTGTGAGGGTGCCGTCGCCACAGGGCCTGGCCAGCGGTGGGAATAGTAGGGGCGGTGAGGCCTCCGTGGCAGCACAGCCAGCCACGGGAGGCAGGAGCATGTGGCAAGACCGGTGCTTCTTTGGGCGGCTGGAGCAAGAAGACCAGAGGTTGAAGAAGCACTACGGCCGTTGGATGGACATCGTACGGTCACTGGAGCTAGAATCGTTCAAATTGACTAAGTTGACAAAGCCCTCCGCCCCCGTCAACTTAGTAGGCCCACAAGTCAGCCTCCCACCAAGGTGGGTCCCAGCTAGCAGGGGGAGTATTCATATTTTTGTGCGTAATAAGGAGGCACTTCCGATGGGTCCGAGTTGACAGTGGGGGGAACGTTTTTTTCACGAAATACGGTGGCCCGTCCGGTGGGTCCCAGCAGTCGGGGGGAAACATTTTTTTCACGAAATAAGGTGGCCCGTCTGGTGGGTCCCTGCTGTCAGGTAGAGGAATAATTATTTTGCGCGTAATAAGGAGGCACTTTCTTGCGGCCGCCATGGACCCACCTGTCAGCCTCTCCACGTACAGTACTCTTTCGATGGAAGTCGGTTGTTGACCATGTTGACCACGCCGCGCCGAGAGCACCAGGGCGGTGGACGATGATGTCTACTACACAACCTTCTTCTTGTAGACGTTGTTGGGCCTGCAAGTGCACAGGTTTGTAGGACAGTAGCAAATTTCCCTCAAGTGGATGACCTAAGGTTTATCAATCCGTGGGAGGCGTAGGATGAAGATGGTCTCTCTCAAACAACCCTGCAACCAAATAACAAAGTGTCTCTTGTGTCCCCAACACACCGAATACAATGGTATATTGTATAGGTGCACTAGTTCAGCGAAGAGATGGTGATACAAGTGAAAAATAGATAGTAGATATAGGTTTTTGTAATCTGAAAATATAAAAACAGCAAGGTAACTAATGATAAAAGTGAGCGTAAACAGTATTGCAATGATAGGAAACAAGGCCTAGGGTTCATACTTTCACTAGTGCAAGTTCTCTCAACAATAATAACATAGATATATCATATAACAATCGCTCAACATGCAACAAAGAGTCACTCTTCCACTTGGGAGGACTGCCTCGGCCCCGTACACCATGAAGAAAGGTGTGTATCCAGTTGATCGATTGGGGGTGGTATTAATGCTCCATAATACAGAAGGCAACTCTTCCACCCAACAACCCGGCGTCCGCTTCCAGGGAATCATGAGCCGGGGTTTAATACCCTTCAAAATTTCTTGGTTGGCTCTCTCTGCTTGGCCGTTGGACTGAGGGTGCGCCACCGATGCTAAGTCAAGCCGGATGTGCTCTCTCTGACAGAAATCTTCCATCTCACCTTTAGAAAGGTTTGTACTATTATCCGTGATGATGCTGTGTGGAAAGCCAAAGCGGAAGATAATCTTTTTGAGAAACTGAACCGCCGTAGCCGCATCACACTTGCTGACAGGCTCTGCTTCAACCCACTTGGTGAATTTATCAACCGCCACCAATAGGTGGGTCTTCTTATCCTTGGAACGCTTAAAGGGTCCCACCATATCAAGCCCCCAAGTGGCAAAAGGCCAAGTGATAGGAATCATCTGTAGTTCTTGAGCCGGAACATGAGCTCTGCATGAAATTTTTTGACAAGCATCACATCATTTTACCAGGTCCTCTACATCAGCATGAGCCGTCAGCCAATAGAACCCATGTCGAAAAGCCTTTGCAACCAGGGACTTTGAACCGGCATGATGACCACAATCCCCTTCATGAATTTCCCGTAGGAACTCTTGGCATTCTTCCAGAGAAACACAACACTGAAATACGCCTGAAACGCTACAGCGGTGTAACTCGCCATTGTGAACAACCATGGACTTGGATCGCCGGACTATCTGTCGAGCCAGAACTTCATCATCTGGTAACTCGCCCCGGTTCATGTACGCTAGATACGGAATCGTCCAATCTGGCACAATGTGTAAAGCGGCCACCAACTGAGCCTTTGGATCAGGAACAACCAAGTCCTCTTCTGCAGGCAACTTAACAGACGGATTATGCAAGATATCTAAAAAGGTATTGGGAGGTACCGGTTTGCGCTGAGATCCAAGCCGGCTTAAAGTGTCTGCTGCTTCGTTTTTGCGCCGATCGATGTGCTCAACCTGATACCCTTTGAAGTGACCCGCCACAATATCCACCTCACGTCTGTAAGCCACCATGAGTGGATCCTTAGAATCCCAAGTACCAGAAACTTGCTGAGCCACCAGATCAGAATCGCCAAAACAACGAACGCGACTTAAGTTCATCTCTTTAGCCACCCGGAGACCATGGAGTAAAGCTTCGTACTCAGCTGCATTGTTAGTACAAGGAAACATCAAGCAGAGAACATAGCAAATTTTATCACCTCAAGGGGAAGTAAGGACAACTCCAGCCCCCGAGCCCTCCAATTGCCAGCATCCATCAAAATGAATAGTCCAGTATGTATTATCCGGTTTGTCCTCTGGTGCTTGCAACTCAGTCCAATCATTGATAAAATCCACAAGTGCTTGGTATTTGATGGCTGTTCGAGGCACATACTTCAAACCGTGTGGAGGACCAAGCTCAATTGCCCACTTTGCAACCCGGCCAGTGGCTTCCCTGTTTTGAATTATGTCACCCAAAGGAGCAGAACTAACCACTGTGATGGGATGGCCTTGAAAATATTGCTTGAGCTTTCGACTTGCCATAAAGACTCCATACACCAACTCCTGCCAATGTGGATAGCGTTGTTTTGATTCAATCAGGACTTCACTGATGTAATACACGTGTCGTTGAACCGGATACTCCTTCCCAGCCTCCTTACGCTCAACCACAATCGCCACGCTGACCGCTCGGGCATTGGCAGCCACATTTAATAGCAAGGGTTCATTATCAACCAGAGCTGCAAGAACCGGCAGTTCAACCAACTGCTGCTTTAACTCCTCAAAAGCCGCATTAGCTGCGTCACTCCAGACGAAATCGTTTGTCTTTTTCAACATTTGATACAAAGGAATTGCCTTCTCTCCCAAACGGCTGATAAACCGGCTAAGGGCTGCAATCCGACCTGCCAGACACTGAACATCGTTGATACACTTCGGTTTAGCCAGGGATGTAATTGCTTTGATTTTTTCCGGATTAGCCTCAATGCCTCTATTGGATACCAGAAAGCCCAAGAGCTTGCCTGCCGGAACACCAAAAACATATTTATCCAGATTGAGCATCATTTTGTAAACCCAAAGATTGTCAAACGTCTCCTTGAGGTCATCTATCAGTGTTTCCTTCTTCCTGGATTTTACCACAATGTCATCCACATAGGCATGAACATTACGCCCAATCGGCATGTGAAGACAATTCTGCACACAACGCTGATAAGTTGCCTGGGCACTCTTGAGCCCAAAGGGCATAGAAACATAGCAGAAGGCTCCAAAGGGAGTGATGAAGGCTGTCTTCTCCTGGTCCTTAACTGCCATCTTGATCTGATGATAACCTGAATAAGCATCCAGAAAACTCAAACGCTCACAACCCGCCGTCACATCAATAATCTGATCAATACACGGGAGAGCAAAGGGATCGACCGGACAAGCTTTATTCAAATCAGTGTAGTCCACACACATACGCCAAGTGCCATTTTTCTTGAGAACAAGCACTGGATTGGCCAGCCATTCGGGATGAAATACTTCAATGATAAACCCAGCAACCAATAGCCAGGCTACCTCTTCACCAATTGCCTTGCGCCTTTCCTCATTAAAGCGACGAAGAAATTGCTTGACCGGTTTAAACTTGGGATCAATATTAAGAGTGTTTTCGTAGATTTGTCACGGCAGATGTCCTAGTGAAAGGACTTAGTCGTGGAGCCATCGCCACGGGTTTACTTGAAGGGGTTAAAGCGGACACAAAGACACGAGGGTTTTATACTAGTTCGGCCCCTTCGATGAAGGTAAAAGCCTACGTCTAGTTGTGATGGAATTGATATGGTCTCGATGGCTTGGGAGCAAACAAACTTCGCCTAGGCTTGAGTTGTCGTTGTCTGTCCTGAACCGCCGCCGGGTCGTCCCCTTATATACACGGGTGACGCCCGTCGGTCCATATAGTCCCAACCGATTCATACTCGTATCCCGGTTGGTATCTCTCTATTCCTAACTTACAATACAAGTTATACATCAGGCCGGTTTATGGCTACAAATTCTAAACCGACTATAGGCCTTGGGCCTTCATCTGCTTATACCACTAATGAAGTTAACCCGGCCCAAGTAGGCCGGTTTACACCTAGTGGTAATATCCCCAACATTAGGCCCGAGATTGATTTGAACTGGTTCATGTCAATCCTTCACAAAATCTTGTGTCTTGGACATCTTCTGGTAATTGGTAAACCGCCATGTTGTCATCATTTCTGGTTGTTGTAAACCGGCATGACGTCATCATGAAATTTGTCATTTATAACGCCCTCTTTTAACGGCAGCTCCTGGATCCGCGCGCTTGACCTAACTCTGTTGCCTTATAAATAAGACCGAATGGTCATATCCTTTCTTTTCCCCTCGTCTCTTCTTCTTTGTCTTCCTCGCGTCGCCAGCCTTGGAGCTCCGCCGCCACCGTCGACCTCTGCTTCGTCTTGGTCCGCTGCATCAACCTGAGCGCACCAGAGCACTGCGGTATCGTTCCGCATCTTCTCCGTTCCCAATAAGCTTTCTCCTCTTCTTGACCTAGATCTGTTCTTAGGGTTCCATGTTCGTGCTGTGTTCGTCACTTGCTCATACTTGTATTCCGACTCTTGGATGAATCTGTGAACTCCCGATGTGTTCAATAGTAATCTTTAAGCATCCGCCTGTTATTTCTTATCTAAGCCCATAGATCTCACGCACATACCTGCTCAATGGTTCACTTCCGTTCCACCTTACTCTTCGGAATATTTTCTGTTTTTGTGAGCTTGCTGTAGATCCGCGGCTGTAATAAGGTCTTGTGAAACCTGTTTCTGTATACCTAGTTATCCATAGCTTCAATTTCTTCCGATGCTTAGGTCAGGCGGTTTAACTTATCATAGAAAAAGTTACTAAACCGCTATATACCATTAGTCCCCTGGTTGAACCGCCAAAATCCACATGATGCCGCATTGTGGAAGACCGGTTTATAGGTACTGTCCCCGGTTTATCGTAGTTTAGATCAACACCTTCTTTTACCCAGCGTGTTCTTGAACCGGATCACCTATTTCTTGTAGATCTCGCCATGGCCAAACAAGTGTATGAGTGCAATTGGGTTCCTTCTCGCGTCACGGAATCACAGTTGGACAATCTAGTCTTGATCGGCGCTTTAGATAGTAAAGATACGATCCATTGGAGGGTTCCTGGAAATGAATGTCCACCTACCCCCCAGGAAGGAGAGGTTGTGGTCTTCGCAGATCACTTGGCCCGGGGCTTCAAACCGCCCGGCTCTAAATTTTACCGGGATGTGTTAGCCAATTTTCAGCTCCGTCCACAGGATATTGGCCCCAACTCTATTACCAATCTATGCCACTTTCAAGTGCTCTCTGAGGTATACTTTCAGGAGGAGCCTTCAGTCGAATTGTTTAGAGACCTCTTCCATTTAAACCGTCGCACTGAATTCACCGATGGCCCCAACACTGAATTGGGCGGTATGGCCATTCAGAAGAGGAAGGAAATCACTTATCCCCACGTCAAACTCCATACTCACCCCAAGGAGTGGAATGCAACTTGGTTTTATTGCAAGGATACCTCCCCTGACAATGAAAATCCCTTGCCTGGCCTCCGTCCGGAATGGCTCAGCAACACGCACCCTTTTCCACAAAGACTAAGCGCCAAGGAAAGAATTAAATACGCTCCGCAACTGTCCAAGCTTCGAGCTTTTATGGCCAATGGCTTAACGGGAATAGATCTTGCACGCTGTTGGATATCATGGAGCATACTGCCTCTGAGCCGGCGCTCCAATTTGATGTGCAAATATACTGATAGTGTCGATGACCCACTCCGACACACTAAAATCCAACTCCCCGATGACGAAGTCACAGAATCTGTGAAAAAGATGCTGAATGAACCGGAGCACCTCTGTGCTCAAACCGGTCTGCCTCCTTACTGCACCACCAACAAACCGCCAGCGGTAAGATTTTAATTGCTCTATTGTTGAACCGATTACTGCTTTATATGTTTGACATTTAATTACTGCTGATCCAGGGCGATAATCCGTTTTGGAGCAAGAAGCTTTCTCAAGACAAAACGGAGAAAGCAGGGCGGCCAATCCGTCCCAAGACCAAGGTTATTAAGAAGCCAGCTCATAAGAGAAAAACCACCGCTTCATCTGATCCAGCTATTGATGACGATGTGGGTAACCCGGACCTTGAGGTAGAACTTGACTCGCTTGGCTTATTTTTTACACGCCTTATTGATGATGATGCTTGTCAGGATGACGCTGAAGCCAGCAATGCGGAATTCGTTGAGGTAACTATTCTCTCTTCCGATTCAGAAATCTTGCCTTTGCCAAAATTTCGACAGGCAAACCGGAAAGTTAAATTTTCTCATCCTCTTGCTTATTTGGATCCTAAATTTCATATGAAGACTCAGCAACATGAAGCTCGCCGCACAACCCGACACAGTGGCCAGGTAGTTACCTCCACCGGTTACCAAACAGTCCGGTTCGAAAACGCCGCTCCGAGGTCTCTGACCTTTTTGTTGATTTACATCCAAAAGAGGGTTTCTTCCGTCAACCTCTTATCCCATCCGACTCTGATTATCAGGTTACTTCTCATTCATCTTCTGGTGAATCGTCAGCCACTCAGCTGCCACCGTTAAAAATGGTTCTTGGGTAAGCTAAGCTGAACATATGCTTCCAGTACACTATGTAATGGCTTATGCTTTTCCTTGACTCTTTGGTTTTCTTTCAGGGCCAAACCTAAACCGAGCAAGAAAGCCCGCCTGGATAAAGCGGCTGAAGAAGATGTAGCCCCAGAACATGAAAAAACGCCAGATCTTGAGGCATTTGCTCCTGAGGATATTCCCAATGATCCTCCTTTACAAGACGATGCTATTCCCGAAGAGAGGCCTATTAATACTTCAGTCTCTGCTGACCCGCCTGTCAGCTCCGTCTGGATTGAGAAATCCCACAGTCCTGCTGACAAACCGATCACACTAACACAAACCAGCGAGTCCAAAGATGATGATGTTGTGATTACCGGTGTAGGCCGCTTTGAACCCGGGAATCCTGTCACCTTAACCAAGCATACCATAAAAGAGGATTTTTCCGCTCTGAATAAAGAAAAATGGGATGTTGAACTGGAGACATATGCTGCTCTGAGTGCCCAAGATCTTCATTCCGGCTATCTAAACCGGCTTTATACTAGCCGTGACTGTGAAGCTGGTCTGGTAAAAATGATGAGGGATAAATTTGAGGTAACTTACTTCTTTACTGCCTCCCTTTGCACCAATCCTCCTAGCCCCCAAGGGTCGGTTTGTAGCCTTCGTCAAACCGGGACTTGAATATGATCCTCAACACTTTTGAAATCCATTAATATAGCCCCTAAGGGCCGGTTTAACTTAGCAGAATTAGACCGGGGCTTGGACAGAAAAACTATCCTTAGAATATAATTTGATCAAATAGCCATTAGCCCCCAAGTGCCAAGTTGAATACCTATATTGAGCTTGGGACTTCGCAATCTAATAACTTTATGAAAATTGAAGGTGCATTAGCCCCCAAGTATCAGGCGTATAACTTTGTTTATGTGGTTGATACTTCAATTTCTTGGACCGTTTGTTGAAAGCTAAATGCTGTCTGTATGCAGGCTGAGGTGAGAATCAAGGAGGACCGGATTGCCGATTTGCAGGAGGCCTTGAAAACCCAACAGGCTGAAACAGACAAGGCAAAGGAAGAACTAACCAGCGCCTTGAGCACCGCTGAACAGCTGAAGGAGGGCTTCAAGAAAGAGCGGGCTGATTGGGCCACTGAGAAGGCCGCTTTAACCAAAAGAGCGGAAAATGCTGAAGCTGCCCTTAAACCGGTGGTGGATGAACTTACGGCCGTAAAGCGGCAAATACACTCCATGACCGCTGCAATCTTTGGTAAGCTCCTTTTAACTTCTGTGATAATTTGAACCTGCTGTAATGTAAATCCGGTTTGAGACCGTCCCTGTATTGTTGTAGGCACACGCATCGGGCACTTAGGAAATGATGTGCGGAAGAAACTGAAGGCTACCTACACCTTAGTGGAACAATTATATACCGGAGCCCAGCGGATCATCACCACAGCCTCTCATAACAACCCGACACCTTCTTTAATCCAGGACACTCTTAATAGGTTGTCAATGCTTCCGGCCCGGATGGAGGAGCTGAAGAAATCTGCTGCTCGAACCGGAGCTATTAACGCCTTGATCCGGGCAAAGGCATGGGTGCCAGATTTCGACCCTGTGGAAGCATCTCAAGGCTATCCCAGCCTGAAGGAAGATGGCTCTGAATTTAACGAAGAGGATTTAAGGGCAATAAACCGTGCAGTGCGCCCTCTGGCTTGTCAGCTAGCTGAAGAGGCAGACTTGACGCATTATCAAGCACAATACAATGACCAGAACAAGCGAGTGCCTGCCCCAACTCTTGAAGCGGAGAATCTGATCCCTCCAATCCGTAAGCACACTTACGCTCCTGATATTGAACCGTCTTCCCTAATCCATGAAGAGGATGTTTTCCAAGCTTTAATGGGAATCGACTGGACCACTATTGATTTCCAGCCAATGGGTAGAGACGAGGAAGCTGAAGTGGCGGATGATGAGGAGCAGGCTTGAACCGGAAGCCGGTTTGGATAGCTATCTTTGGCATCTTTCCAAAAGAACAATGATCTTATTTGGGCACCATGCTGCCTTGTAATAGGATAGTTAATACTTCTGCCTTGAATATGCCTTCGTGCATAAGTACTGAAGCTTTTGTTCGAAAAACTTCAATTCATATTTCCTGCAATCAAAAAAATTTGAACTTCGATGGCGGCTATACCGCCAACCGGTTTATGATCTTGATATGTGTATCAGTAATGTAACAAATAGGTGATAGAAAATACCTGCCATGTCTGGGCATGAAGCTGGCTTAGCCAAGCTTGAAGCGGAGGTTTTATAAACCATTACCGTCAATAAGGGGGAGAAAACAGCTCCCGTATAAACCGTACTGAGGTAATACAAACCCCCTTGTTACTCCATGATGTTAACAGAAAAAAGGTAAACCGGGCATACTTCTCCGGATTAAAGGGGAATCAAATCCATCGGCTGAACCGGAAAAAGGGTGTTTGTTGACATAAAAGAAATCCAACAAAAACAAAGAACAAACAAGCCATGAAAATAACATGGAAGCAAAGGCAATGATAAAAACCGTTTGCAAAAATATTCTATAATGAGCTGATCAGATGGTGTTACCATGGTCGGACAGGACCAAGCCCCCAATAGGAGTGACAATGATTCAAGTCAGCCAGGTCCCCAAATGATTCGTGGCATATATGCCAGATCAAGAGGCGTGGCAATGGTTCGGGTTCGACCATGCCCCCAAGTGATTTTGTGGCCTTAGGCCGACCAAGAGGCGTGACTGGTTCAGACTTGACCATGTCCCCAAATGATCTGGTGGCTGTCGCCTATCAAAGGGTGTCGCGTTGGTTCGGACACGACCAAGGCCCCAAGTGATATATAAAAAGCAAATGTCAAGGGGTAAACCGGAGGCCGCTTTAAAACAGAGCCACTCCATGTAACCACGCATGATAAGAAATCAGAGACCCCGCTTTAGCTGAGGCTCCGGTTTTATTATATCAAAGATAATATATACACTGTCATGATATGTACATAGATAGAGCCGATGGCTCAAGTATAGTAAGGCCGAAGATGAGCTATATTCCACGGCCTGTTGGTCTCCTCCTCTGATGTACGTGAGTCTTTATGCTCTCGAATATCAATCAGATAGTACGACCCGTTGTGCAGATTCTTGCTGACCACGAAAGGTCCCTCCCAAGGTGGGGATAACTTGTGCATATCCGTCTGGTCTTGGATGAGTCGAAGCACCAAATCTCCTTCTTGAAAAGTTCTGGTTCTAACCCGGCGACTGTGATAGCGACGAAGATCTTGCTGGTAAATCGCCGAACGGGCAGCTGCTATATCACGCTCCTCGTCCAATAGGTCCAAAGCGTCTTGCCATGCTGTCTCATTGTCCGCTTCAACATAAGCTTCAACACGAGGCGAATCATGCCGGATATCACTAGGGAGAACTGCCTCTGCTCCATAGACCATGAAAAATGGTGTGTATCCTGTGGACCGGTTTGGCGTAGTATTGATACTCGATAACACAGATGGTAGCTCTTCAACCCAACAGCCTGGTGTTCTTTGCAATGGGACCATAAGCCGGGGTTTGATGCCTCGCAAGATTTCTTGATTAGCTTGTTATGCCTGTCCATTGGACTGGGGGTGTGCCACTGACAACACGTCAAGTCGGATGTGCTCACGTTCATAGAACTCCTTCATAGCGCCCTTGGATAAATTGGTACCATTGTCAGTAATGATACTGTGTGGAAAGCCAAACCGGAAAATCACCTTTTTGATGAACTGCACCGCTGTTGCTGCATCACACTTGCTGACAGGCTCCGCTTCAACCCACTTGGTAAATTTGTCAACTACCACCAAAAGGTGGGTTTTCTTATCCTTGGATCTTTTAAAAGTTCCGACCATATCCAGCCCCCAAGTTGCAAACGGCCACGTTATTGGGATCATCCTCAATTCTTGAGCCGGCACATGAGCACGCCTTGACATTTTCTGACATCCATCACACCGTTTAACCAAGTCCTCCGCGTCAGCATGCGCTGTCAACCAGTAGAACCCGTGACGAAACGCCTTTGCCACCAGAGACTTTGAACCGGCGTGGTGTCCACAATCCCCTTCATGGATTTCTCTTAATATTTCATAGCCTTCCTCAGGAGAAACACAATGTTGAAACGCCCCTGATACACTGCAATGATGCAATTCACCATTGACAATCGTCATAGACTTGGATCGCTGGACTATCTGCCTGGCTAGAATCTCATCCTCTGGTAACTCCCCCCGGTTCATGTACATAAGATAAGGAACCGTCCAATCCGGAATAGCATGCAGTGCTATCACCAATTGAGCCTCTGGATCAGGAATAGCCAAATCCGCTTCACCTGGGAGCTGGACTGACGGGTTGTGCAACACGTCCAGAAAGACATTAGGTGGGTCCGGTTTGCGCTGAGAACCCAACCGGCTTAAAGCGTCTGCCGCTTCATTCTTCCGACGGTCCACATGATCCACTTGATAACCCTTGAAACAACCCGCAATATTATCCACTTCCCGACGATATGCAGCCATGAGCGGGTCCTTAGAATCCCAAGTGCCAGACACCTGTTGAGCCACGAGGTCCGAGTCACCGAAGCACTTAACCCGGCTTAAGTTCATCTCTTTAGCCATCCGGAGACCATGGAGCAAGGCTTCGTACTCAGCTGCATTATTAGTACAAGGGAACATTAAGCGGAGAACATAACAGAACTTATCACCTCGTGGGGAAGTTAATACGACTCCAGCCCCCGAGCCTTCCAATTGCCTGGATCCGTCAAAATGAATAGTCCAATATGTGTGATCCGGCTTCCCTCTGGCGCTTGTAACTCCGTCCAGTCATTGATGAAATCAACAAGTGCTTGAGACTTCACCGCCGTCCGAGGTACATACTTCAGTCCGTGTGGCCCAAGCTCTATAGCCCACTTGGCAATCCGGCCAGTCGCCTCCCGGTTCTGTATGATATCACCCAAGGGAGCTGAACTGACCACTGTGATGGGGTGCCCTTGAAAATACTGCTTCAACTTCCGGCTGGCCATGAAGACACCATAGACCAGCTTCTGCCAATGCGGATACCTTTGCTTGGATTCAATAAGCACCTCGCTGATATAATAAACCGGCCGCTGAACCGGATACTCCTTGCCTGCCTCCTTGCGTTCCACCACAATAGCCACGCTAACTGCCCGAGCATTGGCTGCTACGTATAATAATAGTGGCTCCTTGTCGACCGAAGCTGCAAGAACAGGCGGATTGGCTAACTGCCGCTTCAAGTCCTCAAATGCTTCATCAGCAGTCGGACTCCAAATGAAATGGTCTGTCTTCCTCAGCATTTGGTACAAAGGAATGGCCTTTTCTCCGAGGCGGCTGATAAACCGGCTTAGCGCGGCGATTCGGCCCGCCAAGCGCTGAACATCATTGATGCACTTCGGTTTAGACAGGGAGGTGATAGCTGTAATCTTCTCCGGATTAGCCTCAATTCCTCTATTAGACACCAGGAAACCTAGTAACTTGCCTGCCGGAACACCAAAGACACACTTGGCCGGATTAAGCATCATCTTGTAAACCCACAAGTTGTCAAAGGTTTCCTTCAAGTCATCCACCAGCGTCTCCTTCTTCCTTGACTTTACTACAATATCATCCACATAGGCGTGCACATTGCGGCCGATCTGTTTATGCAGGCAATTCTGTACACACCGTTGATAGGTGGTTTGGGCACTCTTGGGTCCGAAGGGCATAGATACATAGCAGAAGGCTCCAAAGGGAGTAATAAACGCTGTTTTCTCCTGGTCCTTAACCGCCATTTTGATCTGATGATATCCATAGTATGCATCCAAAAAACTCAAATGCTCACAACCCGCCGTGGCATCAATGATCTGATCAATGCGGGGGAGGGCAAAAGGATCCGCTGGACAGGCCCTGTTAAGATCTGTGTAATCCACACACATACGCCAAGTGCCATTTTTCTTAAGAACCAGCACCGGATTAGCAAGCCACTCTGGATGGAACACCTCAACGATAAAGCCAGGTGCTAAAAGCCTGGCCACTTCCTCTCCAATGGCCTTGCGCCTTTCTTCATTAAACCGGCGGAGGAATTGTTTCACCGGTTTATATCTAGGATCCACATTAAGAGTGTGCTCAGCGAGTTCCCTCGGTACACCTGGCATGTCGGATGGTTTCCATGCGAAGATGTCCCGATTCTCACGGATGAACTCGATGAGCGCGCTTTCCTATTTGGGATCCAAATTGGCACTGACAGTGAACTGCTTGGACGAATCGCCGGGCACGAAGTCAACAAGCTTGGTCTCAGCTGCCGATTTGAACTTCAGATCCGAATCATGCTCTGTAGTTGGCTTCTTCAAAGGAGTCATATCCGCTGGATCAACATTGTCCTTATAATACTTCAACTCTCCGTGGCACAGACCGACTCTGCATAAGCCGCATCACCTTCCTCACATTCCAAAGCGACCCTACGGCTCCCATGAACCGTTATCGTCCCCTTGTAACCCGGCATCTTGAGCTGCAAGTAGATATAACAAGGCCGCGCCATGAACTTGGCATAAGCCGGCCGGCCCAAACAAGGCATGATATGGGCTCCGGATCTTCACCACCTCAAATGTTAATTTTTCCGACCGGGAGTCGTGCTCGTCCCCAAAAGCCACGTCCAGGGCTATCTTACCAACAGGATATGCAGATTTGCCAGGCACCACACCATGGAACACCGTATTAGACGGTCTGAGATCTTTGTCTGTTAAACCCATGCGACGGAATGTCTCATAGTACAGTATGTTAATACTGCTTCCTCCATCCATGAGTACCTTGGTGAATATATAACCCCCCCACCTGAGGGTCTACCACTAATGCTAGCTGGCCCGGATTATCAACCCGGGGCGGGTGATCCTCTCTGCTCCACACGATAGGCTGCTCCGACCAGCGCAAGTAACGTGGTAAGGCCGGTTCAACAGAATTCATCGCTCGCTTGTGGAGTTTTCGGTCGCGTTTATCCAAGCTAGTTGTGAAAACATGATATTGCCCATTGTTCAACTGTTTTGGCTGGCTCTGATAACCCGACTGCTGCTGCTGCTGCTGGCCGTTCTGATTATTCTGGTGATTGTGACCGCCCTGATTGCGACCTGAACCGGAAGCTCCATCATGACCCGGCCACGAAACCGGATCCTGAACCGCCACCTGACCCATGGTCATACCGGAAGGCATTAGAGTTTTTAAACTCCTGCATGATATAACAATCCTTCCAAAGATGGTTAGCCGGTGCCTCCTTCGTCCCGTGCTTCGGGCAAGGCTGATTCAACAAATAACTCAAGCGGCTTGCGTTAGGATTGGGAGCCCCATTACGATTTGCCGCTTTACCTCTGCGCCGTTGCCCCCTATCCTGTGCATTAGTGTTGGCCACAAAGTCCATGCTGCCATCCGCCTTGCGCTTGCCTCCGTTTCCATGACCCGCCGGTTTATACTGCCTGCTGTTTGGAGTTGCTATTCTTCCTTCCCTTCCCTGCTTCATCATCATCAGTCTCGGGATCCTTGGTACCGTCCGAATCAGCATACTTCACTAAGCGGCCATGAGGGTTCCCATGTCATTACAGAACCGCTTCATGCGTCCCAATTTCAATTTTAAAGGCTCAAACCGGCAGTTGCCTTCCAGGGTTAAGATCACAGAGTCAGCATTAATCCTGTCGGACGAGTGCAAAATTTCCGAAACGTGGCGCACCCAATGGGTCGTTGATTCTCCTTCCCCCTGGACACAAGCCGCCAGGTCTACTATGGACTTGGGCTGCTTACACGTATCCTTGAAATTCTGGATAAACCGGGCCCGCAACTGGGCCCATGAGCCGACAGAATTGGGCGGTAGGCTCTTCAACCAGGTACGCGCCGTGCCTTCAAGCATCATGGTGAAGTATTTTGCACATGCGGTCTCGTCCACGTCTAACATCTCCATGGCCATCTCACAACTCTCTATCCACGCTCCAGGGGATAAATCAGCGGTGTAATTCGGCACCTTGCGTGGACCCTTGAAATCTTTGGGCAGGCGCACATTGCGTAAAGCGAGGATTAAACAAGGCACTCCCAAAGTGGATGCGACTCCTGGTCTGGCGAAGGTGGTAGGGCGAACCGGTGTAAGTTGATCCGCATCATCCTATGCTGCTAACTCGGCTTCCCTCCGTGCCCGGGCCCGGTCCACCACATCCTGAGCATCACGAACACCGCCTGCCGGGTTATTGCCATGGGCCGCTTCACGGCCTCGCGCATTGCTCGATATGGCCGGTTCATCCATGCGCCTGCTATAGCTCCGGCTTGGACGGGGCGTAGAGTGAATCCGATCACGGCTGTACGAGTATGCTTCCTGCTGAATCAGCGCGGTCCGGAGAAGCTCCTTAACCCGGCGCGTCTCTATCGCTTGCGGAGTGTCCCCTTCGACTGGGATAGCCTCTAATCGCGCGGCGGCCGCAACAAGGTTGTCCATAGGATTAGAATAATGACCTGGGGGCGTCTGGACCGGCGGAAGAATCAAAATGTTTTGCTGAGGAGGTCCCATCAGGCGAGGTTGGACCGTCCCCCTGGTCCTGGTGCCTCAATCCGGTTTGTCTCCAGGTGCTGCGGCGGATTACTGGGTCCAGCTCCTGGAGTGTGAAAGAGATTCCGGGGATCAAACCCTAACGGCATGCGTGATCTGTGCTTCCACTTTAAGACCTCCTGTGATGCGTTCTGGTCAAGCATGAGCTTATAAGCCTGGGCGTCCAAAGCGGCCCGCTCTGCGGCCATCCTGTCTTTTTCTGCGGCCAGATCCGCTTTGGCTTGCACGATCTGCTCTCTCACCTTTGCAATTTCTGCATTACAGGCCTCCTGATCCGCCGGATTGTCCTCTGCCATAAGCGCGGCTAGTGTATCAAATAGATCAGATAGAACTTGAACCGGCGGGCGCACAAGGCCTCCTGCCCCTGCTGATCCGGAGAGCATCGCTGCGGCGGTCGAAGAGTGATTCGCCGCCTGTGTGCCGGCCATGAATATTCCAACCCGGTTGACCTGGCCTGGGGGGTCCGGAATACTGTCGCCATCGGAACAGCCCCTAACCTGGTCGTCTTGTAACTGGTATAGTGATTCGGTCTCTCCGGTCGAGGACTCGTCGCCGGAATAGACGACGGTCTCGCTACCGTGTTCTGACTCGTCCTCACGCCCTCCTCCGTGGATGACTCCAACGAAGGCACGCTTCACGGCCGGTTTAGCCTGGGTAGATCTCGCACGCCGAGCCGTCTCGACGAGGTCGATGCAGATGTCCGGCTCAGGCCCCGGCTCACCGATCTTGCCGATGAAAACGTGTATGCCACCAAAGGGGACCCGGTACCCGTACTCAATCGAATCGGCCTCGGGACCCCATCCTGCGTCGTCGATGTAGATCTTGCCGCGACGACTCTTGGTCATCTGGCCCACAGCATAGCCTTCAAGTCCTTTGAGCTTGCCCTCCAAGATTGTCAAACCATCGTGCGATAGCCCCACGGTGGGCGCCAACTGTCGTAGATTTGTCACGGCAGATGTCCTAGTGAAAGGACTTAGTCGTGGAGTCATCGCCACGGGTTTACTTGAAGTGGTTAAAGCGGACACAAAGACACGAGGGTTTTATACTAGTTCGGCCCCTTCGATGAAAGTAAAAGCCTACGTCTAGTTGTGATGGAATTGATATGGTCTCGATGGCTAGGGAGCAAACAAACTTCGCCTAGGCTCGAGTTGTCGTTGTCTGTCCTGAACCGCCGCCGGGTCGTCCCCTTATATACACAGGTGACGCCCGTCGGTCCATAGAGTCCCAACCGATTCATACTCGTATCCCGGTTGGTATCTCTCTATTCCTAACTTACAATACAAGTTATACATCAGGCCGGTTTACGGCTACAGATTCTAAACCGACTATAGGCCTTGGGCCTTCATCTGCTTATACCACTAATGAAGTTAACCCGGGCCAAGTAGGCCGGTTTACACCTAGTGGTAATATCCCCAACAAGTGTGCTCAGCGAGTTCCCTCGGTACACCTGGCATGTCAGAAGGCTTCCATGCAAAAATGTCCCGGTTCTCATGGATGAACTCGATGAGCACGCTTTCCTTTTTCGGATCCAGATTGGTGCTGATGCTGAACTGCTTGGACGAATCGCCAGGAACGAAGTCAACAAGTTTAGTCTCATCAGCCGGTTTGAAATGCAGGGTCGGGTCATGCTCAGTGGTGGGATTCTTCAGAGGGGTCATGTCTGCCGGATCAACATTTTCCTTATAAAACTTCAGCTCCTTTGTAGCACAAACCGACTCAGCATAGGCCGCATCACCCTCCTTGCAATCCAAAGTGATTTTACAACTTCCATGAACCGTGATGGTCCCCTTGTGACCCGGCATCTTGAACTGTAAGTAAATATAACATGGCCATGCCATGAACTTTGCATAAGCCGGTCGCCCAAATAGTGCATGGTACAGGCTCTGGATTCTCACCACTTCAAAGGTCAATGTCTCAGACCGGGAATCATGCTCATCACCAAACACAACCTCCAAAGCGATCTTACCAACAGGATATGCTGATTTACCTGGCACTACACCATGAAAAATAGTGTTGGACGGTTTAAGACTCTTATCTGTCAACCCCATGCGACGGAAGGTCTCATAGTACAAAATGTTGATACTGCTTCCTCCATCCATGAGTACCTTGGTGAACTTATAACCACCACCAAAGCCAGGTGACCCGGATTGTCAACCCGGGGCGGATGATCCTCCCTACTCCACACAATAGGTTGTTCGGACCACCGCAGATAACGTGGCACTGCCAGTTCAACAGCATTGACTGCCCTCTTGTGAAGCTTCTGATCACGCTTACACAAACTAGTGGTGAACACATGATACTGGCCACCATTCAACTGTTTTGGGTGACTCTGGTAACCCGACTGCTGCTGATTTCCTTGATTACTCTGCTGGTTATTACCACCTTGGTTGTTCTGGTTTCCCTGATTATTCTGAAACCCAGAGTTTGAGCCGCCGCCACCATGAAAACCTAGACCTGAACCGCCTGATGGGCCCTGATCATACCAGAAAAGATCAGAGTTTTTGAACTCCTTCATAATGTTACAATCCTTCCAAAGATGCGTTGCAGGAGCCTCCTTGGTCCCATGCTTTGGACAGGGCTGATTCAACAAACACTCCAGATTCATTCCGCTGCCACGCTGGGGCGGTTTACCCTTACGACGCTGCACATTAGTGTTAGCCACAAAATCTGAATCCGCTTTACGCTTACTGTTATTCCCATGGCCTCCTTGGTTGTGCTGCTGTCCCTTTGCACCGCCGTTCTTCTTTCCCTTCTCCGGTTTCTCATCATCAGAATCGGGATCCTTGGTATTATCAGAATCGACATACTTGCCCAAGGCTGCCATGAGGGTTCCCATGTCGTTGCAGTGGCGCTTGAGCCGTCCCAACTTCATCTTCAGTGACTTAAACCGGCAATTACGCTCCAGTGTTATGATTGCTTGACCAGCGTTAATCCGGTCAGACGAGTGCAAAACCTCTGAAACCCAGCGTAGCCAATGAGTTGTTGACTCGTTCTCCCCTTGAACACAAGCATCCAGATCCACAATGGACATGGGTTGTTTGCACGTGTCTTTGAAATTGGCTATAAACCGGGCTTTCAACTGATCCCATGATTCGATGGAGTTAGCTGGTAGATTTTTCAACCAAGTACGAGTTATTCCTTCCAACATCATCATGAAGTACTTTGCACAAGCCGCTTCATCTACATCCAGCATCTCCATTGCCATCTCATAACTCTCGACCCATGCCTCAGGTGGCTGATCCGCTGTGTAATTAGGCACTTTACGTGGACCCTTGAAATCTTTGGGCAAACGCACATTACGGAGAGCCAGAATAAGGCACGGCGCTCCCTAGGAACTGAAGGCAAGCCCGGTGTCTCGGTCGACTAATGCTGCTGGCTGAACCGGGGCAGGTTGATGACGTCCAAAGCAACCTCCCTTCGTGCCTTGCCATGATCCACCACATCTTGAGCATTACGATGCCGCGCGCTGCTAGATACCTCCGGTTCATCCATACGCCTGCTATAGCTTGGGCTCGGACAAGGGGTTTAATGAATTCTATCCCGGCTATAAGAATAAGCCTGCTGCTGTACCACGGCGGTTTGAAGAAGGTCCCTAGCCCGCCACAC
This sequence comes from Triticum aestivum, assembly GCF_018294505.1. Lineage (NCBI taxonomy): Eukaryota > Viridiplantae > Streptophyta > Magnoliopsida > Poales > Poaceae > Triticum > Triticum aestivum. Next base: position 27,391,979 of record NC_057807.1, on the reverse strand, counting down.
CTCAATCGCTGCTAGTGAGTCGCCCTCCATTGGAATAGCTGCCAAGTGAGATGCTGCAACAATCATATTATCCAAAGGACTTGAAAAGTGACCCAGCGGAGTAGGCACGTATTGCGGCGGGTTATCTGTCTGTCGAGGCGGCTCCATCATTTGTGGTTGATCCGGTGCCGCCCTCGGTGCATCAGTCTGGTTTGCGGCTACCGGATTACTTGGCCCAGCCCCTGGCGTGTTGAAAAGATTCACTCCCTCGTAGACCGACGGCAGACGCGACCGGTATTTTCTCCGCATTACATCATGTGTTGCATTTTGATCCAGCAGGAGTCGGTAGTTCTGCGCCTGTATTTGCTACGACTGGGATCCAAAGCGGCTCGTTCCTCAGCCAGCCTAGCGTCCTCCGTTGCTAAATCCTCCTTGGCCTGTGTTATCTGGTCCTTTAGCTTTGCATTATTCGCATTATGCTGATCCTGCATCTCCGGGGTAACTGCCGTGGTCAACAAGGTAGCCCAGGCATCCATCAAATCGGAGAGGACTTGAGACGGTCAGCGCACCGGGCCTCCTGCCGCGGCTGCTGATCCGGTATTCATTGCTGTTGTGGATGAAGACTGCAGAGTGGGCTGTGTTCCGGTGATGAAAACAGCAACCCGACTTGGCGGTTCAAAAAGATACGGAATACTGTTACCATCGGAATATCCTTCAAACACACCATCCTGAACTTGGTATAGGGACTCGGTTTCACCAGTGGATGACTCGTCATCGGAACAAATAGCTGTCTCGCCTTCAGACACCGGTTCAGATCCGATCCCATGGACGCATCCTACGAACGCACGCTTCATGGCGGGTTTCACCCGAGCAGGGCTTGCACGCTGAGCCGGCTCGACAAGGTCGGTGTAGATGTCCGGCTCAGGGCCCGGTTCACCGATCTTGCTAATGAAGACGTGAATTCCGCCAATGGGGACCCGGTACCCATACTCGATTGAGCCGGCCTCGGGGCCCCATCCTTCGTCGTCGATGTAGATCTTGCCGCGATGACTCTTGGTCATCCGGCCGATCACGTACCCCTTAAGTCCTTTAGAGCAGCCCTTCAAGAACTCGATACCATCGTGCAATAGCCCCATGGTGGGTGCCAACTGTCGTGGAATTAACACGTCAGATGTCCTCATGAAAGGACTTAGTCGTGGAGCCATTGCCACGGGTTAGCTTGAAGGGGTTAAACCAGACAAGGGACACGAGAGTTTATACTAGTTCGGCCCCTTCGATGAAGGTAAAAGCCTACGTCTAGTTGTGATGGGATTGATTGGGGTTTGATGATCAGGGAGCGAATACGCTTTGCCTGAGTCTCGAGTTGTTGTCTGCCGTCCCTGAACCGCTGCTGGGTCGTCCCTTTATATACACAGGTTTGATGCCCGGCCAGTCTACAGAGTCCCGAGGCCGACTCATACAAGGGTTCGGCTCAGTCTCTCCTTTCCTAACTTACAACACAAGTTTACATGACGATGGCGGTTTGCTATTATGGGCCCTAATCCGCCACTGGGCTTTGGGCCTCTAAGCTTCATAGTAAAACGCCATCTTCTGAGTCTTCATGGGCTTCAGTACGGTTGAGGGTAAACCGGCCCCTCCTGGGCGGTTTACACCCAATAGTTATATCCCCAACACATACCCTCTGATACTACTCATAGATTCATCAAAATAAGCAAACAACACATAGAAAACAGAATCTGTCAAAAACAGAACAGTATGTAGTAATATGTATGAAACGTATACTTCTGGAACTCCAAAAATCCTACCAAATTAGGAACTCCTAAGAAATTAGTGTACCCATCCAGAGCAAAAAGAATCAGACCAGAAGCACATTTATGAGAATTAACAAAACTAATTAACTCGGTGAAAAAAGTTTCTGATTTTCAGCAGGATCAACACAACTATCACCGTAAGCTATCTTAAAGGTCTTACTTGGCACTTTATTGAACAAAAGCTATAAAACATGATTACTACAGTAGCATAATCATGCGGACACACAAAAATAGTAAGGATAAGTATTGGGTTGTCTCCCAACAAGCGCTTTTCTTTAATGCCTTTCTAGCCAGGCATGATGATGACAATGATGCTCACGTAAAAGATAAGAATTGAAACATAACGGGAGCATCATGAAGCATATGACTAGCACATTTAAGTCTAACCCACTTCCTATGCATAGGGATTTTGTGAGCAAACAACTTATGGGAACAATAATCAACTAGCATAGGAAGGTAAAACAAGCATAGCTTCAAGATTTTCAACACATAGAGAGGAGACTTGATATTATTGCAATTCCTACAAGCATATGTTCCTCCCTCATAATAATTTTCAGTAGCATCATGAATGAATTCAACAATATAACCAGCACCTAAAGTATTCTTTTCATGATCTACAAGCATAGAAAATTTACTACTCTCCACATAAGCAAAATTCTTCTCATGAATAATAGTGGGAGCAAACTCAACAAAATAACTATCATGTGATTGAAAATTAAGATCAAGATGACAAGTTTCATGGTTATCATTATTCTTTATAGCATACGTGTCATCACAATAATCATCATAGATAGGAGGCATGACTTCATCATAGTAATTTTGCTCATCAAAGCTTGGGGGACAAAAAATATCATCTTCATCAAACATAGCTTCCCCAAGCTTGTGGCTTTGCATATCATTAGCATCATGGATATTCAAGGAATTCATACTAACAACATTGCAATCATGCTCATCATTCAAATATTTAGTGCCAAACAATTTAGAGATCTCTTCTTGTAGCACTTGAGCACAATTATCCTTTCCATCATACTCACGAAAGATATTAAAAAGGTGAAGCGTATGAGATAAACTTAACTCCATTTTTTGTAATTTTATTTTATAGACTAACTAGTGCTAAAACAAGAAACAAAAAGATTCGATTGCAAGATCTCAAGATATACCTTCAAGCACTCACCTCCCCGGCAACGGCGCCAAAAACTGCTTAGTTGCCGGGGTGTGAGTGAGTGCCCTTTACCTAGCCTCCCTGGCAACGGCTCCAAAAAAGTGCTTGATGTCTACTACACAACCTTCTTCTTGTAGACGTTGTTGGGCGTGCAAGTGCACAGGTTTGTAGGACAGTAGCAAATTTCCCTCAAGTGGATGACCTAAGGTTTATCAATCCCTAGGAGGCGTAGGATGAAGATGGTCTCTCTCAAACAACCCTGCAACCAAATAACAAAGAGTCTCTTGTGTCCCCAACACACCCAATACAATGGTAAATTGTATAGGTGCACTAGTTCGGCGAAGAGATGGTGATACAAGTGCAAAATAGATAGTAGATATAGGTTTTTGTAATCTGAAAATATAAAAACAGCAAGGTAACTAATGATAAAAGTGAGCGTAAACGGTATTGCAATGATAGGAAACAAGGCCTAGGGTTCATACTTTCACAAGTGCAAGTTCTCTCAACAATAATAACATAGATAGAACATATAACAATCCCTCAACATGCAACAAAGAGTCACTCCAAAGCCACTAATAGCGGGGAACAAACGTAGAGATTATGGTAGGGTACGAAACCACCTCAAAGTTATTCTTTCGGGTCGATCTATAAAAGAGTTCATACTAGAATAACACCTTAAGACACAAATCAAACAAAACCCTAATGTCACCTAGATACTCCATTGTCACCTCAAGTATCCGTGGGCATGATTATACGATATGCATCACACAATCTCAGATTCATCCAACCAACATAAAAGTACTTCAAAGAGTGCCCCAAAGTTTCTACCGGAGAGTCAAGAACGTGTGCCAATCCCTATGCATAGGTTCCCAATGTCACGAAACCCGCAAGTTGATCACCAAAACATACATCAAGTGGCACATGATATCTCATTGTCACCACAGATAATCACGGCAAGACATACATCAAGTGTTCTCATAAAGACTCAATCCGAAAAGATAACTTCAAAGGGAAAACTCAATTCATCACAAGAGAGTAGAGGGGGAGAAACATCATAAGATCCAACTACAATAGCAAAGCTCGGCTTACATCAAGATCGTGCCATAGAGGAACACGAGAGAGAACACGAGAGAGAGAGATCAAACACATAGCTACTGGTACATACCCTCAGCCCCGAGGGTGAACTACTCCCTCCTCGTCATGGATAGCGCCGGGATGATGAAGATGGCCACCGGTGATGGGATCCCCCTCCGGCAGGGTGCCGGAATGGGCTCCTGAGAGGTTTTTGGTGGCTACAGAGGCTTGCGGCGGCGGAATTCCTGATCTATCTTCTGTTCTGGAAGTTTTACGATATGTAGGTATATATGGGTGAAAGAAGTACGTCGGTGGACCGAAGGGGGGGCCACGAGGCAGGGGGGCGCGCCCGAGGGGGATGGGCGTGCCCCCACCCTCGTGAGCACCTCCCTTCTTTCCCGACGTGCACTCCAAGTCCATCGGGTGGCTTTCCTTCCAAAAATAACTTCTCAAGTTGATTTTGTTCCTTTGACTCCGTCTGATATTCCTTTTCCTCAAAACACTGAAATATGCATAAAACAGCAAATCTGGGCTGGGCCTCCGGTTAATAGGTTAGTCCCAAAAATAATATAAAAGTGGATAATAAAGCCCAATATTGCCTAAAATAGTAGGTAAAGTAGCATGGAGCAATCAAAAATTATAGATACGTTGGAGACGTATCAGACGACGACGAGGCCTAGGAAGGGGACGACGCAGAGCCTGGGAAGAGGCAACACTGGAATCCCGCGTGGAGAGGAGTACGAGGGTTCACTGGTTCGGCTGTGGTGTGAGGCTGTCGTTGCCGCAGATTAATAGGGGGTGTGGGTGAGTAGAGGGATAGCCTGACCAGCGGTGGGAGTAGTACGGGGCGGTGAGGTCTCCGCTGCATCACAGTCGGCGATAGGAGGCAGGAGCACGCGGCACAACCGGCGCTGCTTTGGGCGGCTGGAGCAAGAAGACCAGAGGTTGAAGAAGCACTACGGCCGTTGGATGGACATCGTACGGTCACTGCAGCTAGAATCGTTTATATGGACTAAGTTGACAAAGCCCTTGAACGCGTCAACTTAGTAGGCCCATAGGTCAGCCTCCGAAATGGTGCATCCCAGATGTCAGGGGGAGGAATCATTTTTTGGGTTGCTGAAGCAAGAATATCCGAGATTGAAGAAGAAGCACGACATCCGTTGGATGGACATCCAAGGGCCACAGCTTCTAGAACCGTGTGTTGTTGACAAAGCCTTGCATATGCGTCAACTTAGTTTTTTTAGGGGACGCGTCAACTTAGAAGGCCCACAAGTGTGTGGCAGAGAACATATAGCCCATTTGCGATTTGTAAGAATGTACAACCCATTTTTTAATTCTAATGAAATTTACTACAGCCCAACTTCTAGCTAGGACAACGATTAATAATTTCAAACAACCACTCAAAACATGATTCAAAAAAATTTCCCACATTTTGATGGGATCCAAAATATTTTTATCCAAAATTTCTAGTCAGATTAAATAGAATTTCAAAATAAATTTTAATTACGTTAAAATCCAACGAAATATTGCGCGCGCAACAAGTAATGAAATTAAAATTTTCAAATTCCAAAAATAATATATTTTTTAAACTAATTACGAGTTTGGTGCATTTTTTATAGTTACTGCCCAGTTATTATAATTACATCCCATTTATTATTTCTTAAAGTCCATTTTCTTGTTAAGCCTAATGCATACCTCCTAGGAAAGTTTGCAGCCCAACGGGGCGGAGAATAACAAGTTGACCCGGATATTGTGTACAACTGTCGGCCCAGTTGCATTGCTGATGTTGAAAAAAGGCCTGTGTACTACAGTACAACCTAACATGGCTAGTCAGCCCACATTCAGCGACGTCGGAAAGGCCCAAACAAGGCTTCTGTACAACTTTTTGAAGTCACTGAGCTCAATTAATAACTTAAGAAAAATGTTAGATTACAGTGGAACCTAATTAAAAGCTGTCACGAGCAAATAAATAATTCAACGAGTCCCACTTGTGCATGTGTGTGTGCTGTGTGTGTGTGTGAGAGAGAGAGAGAGACCCATCGGTTGATGCTCGTAAATACATCTTTCAGCCATATGCATTGCTGATGCTCAGTAAAAACTTATATAGTTGACACAATCATATAGACATCATAGCACACTGAACTTGCATACAAAAATTTCACGCAGGCAGCACAATCAGGATGGAAGCAGTGCATCTCTACGGGTAGGGCTATGTTGAAACCAACGAAGTCGTACATAACGGTTCATCATCTTTATCAATGAAAGGGAAATATCTTGAATGCTGTGCAAAGAAAACAGATAGACAACACAATAAATTCTGCTAGCACATTAAGTTGACATACAACCCTTTCTAAAAAAAGTTCAGGTACAAAATTAGAACATGTCACAATCAAATGTACTGGCATATCAGTGCTTCACACCCATAGATCGGATTTAACTAGTATCTGACAAGATTCAGTTGTTACCTCAAATTAGAGCACATCCAGGCAGCCAGCCTACCTCTTCTTCCAAAGAAGCAGTGGCCTCCGCCGAGCGATGGAGTAGGCCCTGTGCCATCCATCGTTCCGAGCAACATGGTGAAAGTCTGACATTGACTCCTGTAATGGACATCGTCAACGGACCCTGGCACCAGTGGCAGCGGTAGGACTTCGATTGATGGATTGACCTCTTCTTCAACATGCACGAACACTCGATACAGGTACATCCCTAACGTGGTCCGCAGTGGCCTTGGTGGCGACGAATAGTACAACCCCGGTTCCTGCACCAGTATCTCAACACCAATCACCTTCGGTATGGTGGACGGCTTCTTTATCCATGCCATAACCGTCAGAGCCCAGCTGTCTAGAGGAACAAACATACTTACGAGCTCGCCTCCAAGGTCGTTGATAAGCTCATTCATGGACTCGCTGTTCCAAGCATGTTGAGGCATGCCGTGGAAGGTAAGCTTTGTTAAAAACTCAAGCTCAGAGGGCACTGAGCCCATCCTGGGTGCCACCGATCAAAGCTCACCAGCGCGCCATCACAGAACAAATGCCGAGAAGATTCGAACACACGACTGCAGTCGAAAGTTGTCCTGAACCTAACAAAGAAATCAGCCGGTGGCGGATAGACTTCGACGAGCAAGTCACTTATTTGGATGCCGTGCGCAATGCCAAGAGTTTTGACAAGGTCATCCGGTGAGACGGGAGGCCGGTCGCCATTGATGGTTACCATCAGCACTTTGCCGGCAAACTGGTTGTCAAGCGCCGCCATGCCACTGTTGAGCGACAGCACGCAGCTACTGAAGGCAGGACAGACCTCAGGATCTCCGACTTGGAGATCCGCGTTGACCGGCGACATGATAGTGTGCTTGAGTACAGAGAGTACAGGAGGGGGATTTGGGGGAACTGGAGTAGGAATCAAGAATCCAGAGGTGGGGGAGGGGCGGGAGATTGGGGATGAAAAGGTAGCATGAATTTCGAACACACGCCAATATGCTCTCGGTGCGTAAGCGCACGAAAACACCGGTGGCGCCCACATGTTGGCCTAAGAGTCCTTATTATTTCTTTTTTGGAGAGCCCGACCTTTTTTTTGAGGATCTTTTGAGAGCCCGGCCTAAGAGTCATAATTGACCTGTTTGGCATTGCGTTACTACTCGGCCCATATTCAACGACACCTCACTGGCCCAAACAAGTGTACATCATCGAAAAGACACTGAGCTCATATTATATAACTTGAAAAAAGGAGATATACTCTGAATACTAGAGAATGGTGATGCCCTAATTTAGCCCACCAGTAGTTCGAGACAATAAACAGTTCGAAACAACGATATATACAACATTCAAACACTGACTAGTGACTACTATTGACATAAACAGCAAGACATGATAGTTCATAAGAAGTCTTGCTACACCACTACCCATCTATAGCGCTCAGACTCTCGTGATCCAGACGAGAATGACATTCTAAACAGAGCCAACTATTACATAGTAAGAGTGACATAGACGAGGATGACCAAATGACAAGGAATATGCATAACAAAAGAAAGAACTACCCGTCCAGAACCAGCAGCAAAGACAACAAATTCATTCAAAGAGATGATCCAACACCATCATAATTTGCAGCCCCGCTTCAGCGACCAGTGATCCGGAGACACCAGTACTCAACCCTTTCAATGTAACAGCCCAATTACCTATCAACCTGAAGGCTTGAACCACATCACTGCCTGTCGTAATTGAGACATCCAAGGATCAAAGTTAATCCGGATGCCTTTGTCATTCTCACCTTCTTTTGGCTGCAGGCTGTATCGTTGACAATCAGGGGAGTTTGCTCCCGAACTCCTAGGGCTCACCGTGTAGACACAGTTTTCCATAGCAAACAGAGACTCTCTGCCATCAAGGTCCTTGCCAACGGTGATCTCCTGGTTAATCGGATAATTGAGTCCGAGAAACAGATAGTGTGAACCAAGGCTGTTTACCCGCCTTCAACTAAAAAATCCTGAAGGCCCCAACAAGCTGGTATCCTGCTCATAGACGTAACAACCACTGTCCGGATACTCACGTATTTCATGGTGCTTGTATACAGTGGGGTTTTTGCAATATAACTTTTCCGGCTCATGTGTCCGAATGATCATCAGTCTTTTGCCGTTGTATGATCGAGCGAGGAACTAGTTGTGCTTCCCTGTTTTTGGCAAAGGTGGTGTGATTACAAAGGGCAGTAACTATAGGGACACTGCATCATATCAAAAAGGACATGCATTGTTAATGCAAGATCAGCATTGTTCAGATTATGAGTAGGATAATGCAAGAAACAACATTGATATGTCCCTATTGGAACTGTGAGGAAAATATAGGGAAATGTATACTGGGTTCAAAAATATAGAAGTGCGATGCATGGTTATACTCATTCTTAGCCTAAGCTAGTTGGCTGCATGGCTGCATAGTATAGGTGCTTTGCTTTTTCTGTTAGAATAATGTGTGTGCATGGTGATGTGACCGGCACATGCACGTAGCCGTGGGAGTCCAGTGCACTACGCACGACCCTCACGTTTTCTCTTTGTTTTTCTTTTTCACCCTAGCTTTACTCCTGGTGGGACTTGGTCGCTGTGTGATGTGGTCGTGGGATGGCGCGGCCATCACGAATCATGGCGATCCCGCCGGGAGGTAGCTAGCTGGGGGTGGCCTCTGTAACAGAATAACAAAAAGAGGAAGGAACGCAGAAAAAGCTGCGAAGTTAGGCAGCGCAAATCTCTCTCTCGCTCGCAAGTTCTTCCTCCTCTCCCACTCACGCTCGATCCGGCAACGACAATTGGCATCAGAGTCCGGCGGTGTGCGATCCTCCGGTGGCCGGCGGTGTTTGATCCGCGGCAGCGATGTCGGGCGACGAGTCAGACGGGAAGAACAAGGGCGGCGCTAGGTCACCATCGCAGACGCCTTCGTCCAAGGCGCCGGTCGCGCGCCTCACTGGCAGTGGCAGCGGCGAGATCCGCGTGGTGGAGCGCGTCGTGCGCGAGGAGTCGGGGTCGTCGCTGATGCTCACCCGCACCAATTACCAGGAGTGGGCGCTCCTCATGCAAGTCAAGTTGCAGGTCGCCCGCGTCTGGACCGCGGTGACTGAAGACGGCGCCGACGAGAACGACGACCGGCGCGCGCTGCAGATAATCCTCACCGGCGTCCCGCCAGAGCTGCTGCGCGTGCTGGCTGCCAAGGACACGGCCAAGATGGCTTGGGAGACGATCAAGACGATGAGGATGGGCAGCGCGCGCGCCCGCGAGGCCAAGGCGCAGGTGCGCCGGCGAGAATTCGAGGATCTCCGGTTCAAAGACGGAGAGTCCATCGAGGATTTCGGGCTGCGGCTCTCCGCCCTCATCTCCGATCTCGAGTTGTTCGGCGACCCCGTCACCGAGCACAAGGCCGTGCAGAAATTCCTCCGGGTGGTGCCGCGCCGTTATCGTCCGATGGCATGGCGATCGAGTCACTTCTCAATCTGAAGGCCATGACGATCGAGGAACTCGTCGGCCGTTTCTCTGCTTGTGGAGGATCACTATGATCTTGATGATGGCACGCAGACTGCCGGGCGCCTCTTGCTCACACACGAGGAGTGGCTGGTCCGCGAGAAGGTCGGCGCGGTGGCGGCTCGTCGTCTGGCGCTGGGCGGTGGTAACACCGGCAAGAACAAGGCAACACGCAAGGCCAAGTCCAAGGCGGCGGAAAGGGCGCGTCGGGGAGCACGGGGCGGGCGGCTCCGGCGGATCTAGCGACAAGAAGAAGAAGGGCAAGTGTCCCATCACTGCGGCATTCCAGGGCACTGGAAGAAGGAGTGCCGAACTTGGCTCCGCGAGTAGGAGCAGAAGGGCAATCAGGAGCACGCCAATCTGGCTGAAGCCCACGCAGAGCACGACCAGGGCCTCTAACATGGCCGTGGTCACCACCGTCGATGCTTTGCAGATCGTGGCACCTCAAGAGGTGTACCTCAAACGAGGAGAAGGTCATGCCGGTGCCCTCTCCGGATGGCGTGTGGTTCTTTGACACGGGAGCCAGCAGTCATATGACGGGAGACAGGGGCGTCTTTGCGTCCCTCGACGAGACTGTGCACGGCACGGTGAAGTTCGGGGACGGATCATTTGTGGCTATCCGCGGACGAGGCTCGGTGGTGTTTCGCTGCCAGGGCGGTAACCAACGTGCACTCGCTGGCGTCTTCTTCATCCCGAGTCTTCGCACAAACATTGTCTTAGTTGGTCAGTTGGACAAGGCGGGCTGCACCATCAGCATACAAGACGGACTCATGGTCATCAAATACCCAGCTCGGCGCACACTGGCGAGCATCAGGCGGTCCGGCAACCGCCTGTACACCGGTGTCCTTAGTGTGGACGCACCGGCCTGTCTGTTGGCACAAGGAGACGACCCAACCTGGAGGTGGCACGCACGCATGGTTCACCTTCACTTCCGCGCCCTCCGAGCCATGTCTGCGAAGCAAATGGTGCGCGGAATGCCCGTGATCGATCGGGTCGAGCAGTACTGCGACGGGTGCGCTCTTGGGAAGCAGCAACGCACCCCGTTCCCGCAGTGCTCAGCATACCACGCAGAGCGCGGACTGGAGCTCGTGCACACGGATCTCTGCGGTCCCATCGAGCCGACTACGCCAGGAGGTAACAAGTACTTTCTTCTGATCATCGATGATTACAGCCGTTATATGTGGCTAGAGCTCCTGAGGTCCAAAGACGAGGCCTTTGAGCGCTTCAAGAAGGTCCAGGCGCAGGCCGAGGCCACCGGTGACTGCAAGCTGCGCGCGTTCCGGTCGGACCGCGGCGGCGAGTTCAACTCCGTGGAATTCAAGGTGTACTGCGAGGAGATGGGTGCCAAGCACTATACGACTGCTCCGTACTTGCCACAGCAAAACGGAGTTGTGGAGCGGCGCAATCAAACCGTGGTCGAGATGGCAAGATGCATGATGAAGAGCATGGAGATGCCGACGTTCTTCTGGGCCGAGGCGGTGCGGACAGCGGTGTATGTGCTCAATCGCGCTCCCACCCGCAGCCTGGAGGGAGTCACACCGTATGAGGCATGGCACGGATGCAAGCCTGCTGTGCATCACCTGCGCACGTTCGGGTGCACGGCCCACGTCAAGCGCGTCGGCCCCGGCATCACCAAGCTCAGCGACCGCTCCATGCCCATGGTCTTTGTCAGGTACGAGGAGGGCTCCAAAGCCTATCGTGTCTACAACCCAGCAACAAAGAAGGTGCAAGTGACAAGGGATGTGGTATTTGAAGAATCCAGACCGTGGGCATGGCGTACACCAGGTGCAGCAGAGGCATACACCGCCCGGGGCACATCCACTGTGGTCTACACCACGGACCCGGGTGTCCATGAGGTCGACCGTGGCACGCCTGTCGTCCCCAACACGCCGCGCGCGGCAACCTCTCCCTCAACTCCTGTGGCAGGTGGATCATCCTCTGGCATGTCAACGCCTGGGGGGAGCGCACACGGGACACCCTCGCCCAGCTCATCCGTGTCTGGGGGGAGCACACCTGCGACGCCACAGTCCGAGCTAGCGTCGCCAGATGGAGGTCGAGAGATTCGCTGGGCCACGCTGCTCAGCCATGATGAGAACCGCCGTGATGTGGACACCGGCAACATCCACTACCGGCGTGTCTCCTGCATTCTCGATGAAACAGAAGGAGACGCGGTCAGAGAGGCCATGGAACACTGCTTTCTTAGTGCAGAGGAACCTGATGACATCGATGAGGCACTGCACAGTACGGTTTGGAAGCAGGCCATGGACGCGGAGATGGACGCGATCGCAGAGAACTCCACCTGGCAGCTCACAGCTCTCCCTCGTGGACACAAGCCGATCGGCCTCAAATGGGTATACAAAGTGAAGCGCGACCCTGACGGGAACATTGTCAAGCACAAGGCAAGGTTGGTGGCCAAAGGATACGCACAACGTGAGGGCGTGGACTTTGAGGAAGTGTTTGCGCCCGTGGCACGAATGGAGACAGTGCGCCTCTTCCTCGCTCTCGCCGCGCACTCTGGTTGGGAGGTACATCATATGGACGTAAGTCCGCCTTCCTCAATGGCGATCTGGCGGAGGAAGTCTATGTCGCGCAGCCGCCAGGATACGTCGTAACTGGTCGAGAAGGTGAGGTGCTGAAACTGAGCAAGGCCCTATATGGGCTTCGTCAGCACCGAGATCATGGTACGCCAAGTTGGATGAGAGTCTCTGCGCACTTGGGTTCAGGAGAAGCCCACTGGAGCACGCTGTCTATCGTCGCGGAGATGCTCAATCTTTCTGCTTGTGGGAGTGTATGTAGATGACCTTGATAATCACTGGAACCGATTCAGCGCAGATTCGCAGAGTTCAAGGATCAGATGCAGAAGCTTTTCAAGATGAGCGACCTCGGCCTTCTAAGTTACTACTTGGGATCGAGGTAACTCAGTCTACAGGAGAGATCACTCTGTGTCAACGAGGCTATGCAGAAAAGATCCTAGAACAGGCTGGAATGACAGGCTGCAATCGGTGCCACACCCCCATGGAGTGCAGACTGAAACTGAGGAAGGAAGATGATGCAAAACCCTTTGATCCGTCCCTCTACCGCAGCATAATCGGCAGCCTAAGGTATCTTGTACACTCAAGGCCAGATATTACACATGCTGTTGGAATTGTTAGCAGATTTATGGAGAAACCAACTATCACACATTGGACAGCTGTAAACAAATCCTCAGGTATGTGCAAGGGACATTGAGCTATGGATGCCGTTATGGGCGTGGAGGGACTGGAGATATCCTGGGGTATAGTGACAGTGATCATGCAGGAGATGTGGGAGATCGTAAGAGCACATCCGGGCACATCTTCTTCCTCGGCAAGAACCCCATTACCTAGACTTCCCAGAAACAGAAAGTTGTGGTGATCAGTTCAGGCGAGGCCAAGTATGTGGCCGCTGCTGCAGCAACTTGTCAAGGTCTCTGGCTCAGCAGACTCATTTCAGAGATGAAGGGAACCGATCCAGGGAAGTTTAAACTTCTGATCGACAATAAGTCAGCTATAGCTTTAGCCAAGAACCCTGTCTATCATGATCGCAGCAAGCATATCGACGTGAAGTTTCACTTCATCAGAGATTGCATTGAGCAAGGGCAGGTGGAAGTCGACCACGTTGGGTCTGAGCAGCAGCTGGCGGATATTTTGACCAAGGCTCTTGGGCGGGTGCGCTTTGTGGAGATGAGGCAGAAGATGGGCGTCAGCGAGATCATCAGAGGCCAACAAGCTTAAGGGGGAGATTTGTTAGCCTAAGCTAGTTGGCTGCATGGCTGCATAGTATAGGTGCTTTGCTTTTTCTGTGAGAATAATGTGTGTGCATGGTGATGTGACCGGCACATGCACGTAGCCGTGGGAGTCCAGTGCACGTATGCACGATCCTCTCCACGTTCTCTTGTTTTTCCTTATACCTTGGCTCCTCTCCTGGTGGGACTCGATCGCTGTGACACGCGGTCGTGGGATGGCGCGGCCATCACGGATCATGGCGATCCCACCGGGAGTGAGCAAGCTGGGGTGGCTTCTGTTGTAACAGAATAACTAGAAGAGAAAAAAACGCAAAAAAAGCTGTGAAGTTGCACAGCGCAAAAATCCTCCCTCTCTCGTGCATGAGCTTGTCTTTCTCTCTCTCTTTCGTGCTCGATCCGGCAACGACACTCATGTTATCTCGCAATCAATTCTTCACAGGAAACTACCATGTCATGCATGTTATGTAATCATGTTTTGTCCTCACAAACAAATTCTTCAAGGTAACTAACAGACCATGCATTGTTATATACTCATGTTCCGTGGGCAAATTTTTTGTGAGGATATTATTCTAGCCATTGATTGCTGAAGGATGAATATAGGTATGTACACATGGTAAGCATTACAGGATTTCACTACTTCCAAATATAGAGTTCTCCATATGCACATTTACTTCCCTAATGTATGGTTAGATGAAACCAACAGTGTGGTGCATGTTTCTACATCATGAAAATTAGGAAACTAACATGGCCATTGATACACACTCATATTTAGTAGTAGTATATAGATTAGTGTAAAATAAGGAGAATATCCATATATTCCTAACCGTTTGATTATTCAGGGGTACAAATTGGCTGTAATGACATGGTCACAATCGCATGAATTAACTCATTCCAAATATAGCTGATTTATGGCATCTCTAATACATTGCCATAGTTCTACTCAAATTATTCTCAAACAGGGATATGCCAATCATCACAAAAAGTTCAAACAGTGTCATGGTGTCATCATTAACAAGAGAGAGAAACAACTTGCACGCGCCGTCCCAGCAATACGTGGTGCCATCTGCTTTGTCGATCGCGTAGATGATGCCATTGTGTTCCATAGCATCACAGAAGTGTGTATCAGCTTTGACGATGATCCACTGCAAGCTGAGTTGTCTCCAGCTAAAGAAGGCATCGGCATAAAGATAGGCGAGTCCGCGGTCAAACAAGGCAATTAGCTTGAAGCCTGTGTAATTCGCATGTCGTGTGGGCACTTTGCAGATTACAATCTTCTACAAAACAAGGCCCGTCCAACTGACGTGGTAATCTAGATGACTTGGATCGCGATGATAAAACTCTATATAATCCAATGGAGGAAGGATAATCTCATGGGAAGTCTTGAAGTTCACGAGCACCAATTTTTTACCGTCTTCTTTGAAGGCAGCCATCCAGTGGGAGTTCATGCTGACCCAATACATACCTGCCAAGAAGTTTCGGGCGATGGTGATCGGATCGAAGTTGAGGGAAATGATGTACGGCGACCCACTACATACCTATAAAGAAGTTTCGGCTAATGGAGATCGGATTGAAGTCAAGGGGCATCATGTACGCTTCTGTATCATGGTGAGCCAATCTTGCAAGACCAGATAGCAGCAAGTAGGGTGTCTTGAAAAGCTTAGGCCTCGCTTCGACGATGGCCGTGTGCATATCCCTCGAGCATGCAGCCAGCCGCAGGGCGCTCGACATATCCATACACGAACAACAGAGGTCGAGGTTGTCACTGGGGAGATTGCTCCAATCGCAGCTCCTATGGATGATGCACGATTCGCGTTTGGCCATGGTGGAGTTTGGAAGGTGGTTTTTTTTGGGGGGCTTGATTTACGGGGGAGAAGGCTGTCGGTGCTGGAGCGGCTAGCGAGGGAATAGTGGTATTGGGGGAGGCGAGCGAGGCAACGGTACATGGGGGCACAGTGAGATGGAGACGGAGACAGAGATGGAGATGGAGATGGAGTGGTGCTATGGGAGGGGAGAGGGAGACGAGGTGAGGCATGCCAATGTGTTGTACAGCAACGGTGACAGACTACATAGTGCACAGGGTGACGCTGACTTTGGTAACCCGAACATGCCGCTTGGACTAGTGTCAGGCACAGGGTGTTGTCACTTCACTGTGAGGACCGGATGAATAGTATTTTGACCATCAAGTGTACCACAGTTGTACTACTACTACTACTAGTAGTAGTAGGAACATGAGTACTCCAGTATTGTATAGCAGAAATAGGTCCCCCGTGCTAGCATGCTTGTTCACTTCATCCTCCAGGTATCATCCATATTGCGAGCAGAACCAAATTCTCGTGCATGCGGAAGCGTGAAGATGGGCCTTTGATGAGGATAACCGTGTACTCCCTCCGTCTAGGTGAGCGCAACCTAGGTGGCTGCAGATTGGACGAGAAAGAGCACCAGGACGAGCAAAACTTCCAACCACGACACTGTTACAAATGGAAGCAAAATCAACAATTAATACGTAGTTATAAGGATGCCTTTTCAGCTCTCCAAGCATCAACGCCCTGCCGTGATGCATGCAGTGGTCATTTTGGTGCATCAAGGACGGCATGCAGATCGTTCCACACTTGAGAAGAGGAAAAATGGAAAGGTAGAACATGGCAGCAGAGGAACATAACGCTGGCTAACGAGGCTGGGAGGGGATTGAGCAGGAAGTTAATGCTCCACGCCTAAATGTTTTGGGAAAATCTGATTTTCATAAGGTGGCTTACTCACCTAAACGGAGGGAGTATTCCTTAACCAGGGAATGTTGTGTCTCCCACTCATGCGCCAATATCCATCTGAAACAGCTACGCCACATTCTTTTATCTGTTTGCATAGGTCCCACCTATCAGGAAGGATGGGCACGCGCACGAACAGGTACGACTCCTCAGTCTACCCACATAGACTTTTCGTTTAGTCTACCTAGCCGTCTAATCAACTGCCTTCACGCCACTTCTCGCATTTACTTCTCCATCGGGAACCGATTTTCCTCGGCTTCTTCACCTCCCCTTCGTCTTCATTTGCATCCAAACCCCACTACGTTCACATGGCTTTAACCTCTTTAAATAATCATCTACTACTTCAGTTAGACTAGCCATCTAATCCTAATTCTCCAAACCATAACCCTCCGTTCCAGCTTTTCCAAATGGCGAAAGAGATCGAGATGCAGGTTTTTAGCGTCCAACATGTCCTCGTCGAAGGCTCATTGAGCATAGTTGCCACCGTCACCGTCCACCCAAGGGTTGTTCGGCAGTGGATCAACAATGTATCCAACTCCCTCGAAAAGGTAGAGACGGGGGTCATTAGTATCGACGCAGAGTACACGGAGCATGCCACTGGGAAGATCCAACACGCCGCCGTCCTTTAGCTGTGCCTCGAAGATGATGTTTTGGCGTACCACATCATACACGCGCCCTCCATACTAGATGAGCTTCATGATTTCTTGTCTCGGGATGACATATACTTCTGTCGGGTAGCCATTGAAGGGGACAAACAGAAGCTGGAGCCGTACAACCTTGATTTGAAAAGCATCGCTGACCTACAAACCAGAATCAAAATTCCTGTAGAAGATTGTGATAAACAAACACCATCCCTATTCGACGTAGCAAATTTTGTGCTCGGTACAAATCTTCAGAAGGGTGACGAGACGGTGGCATTAAGGTCGTCTGAGAATTATCCCTTGACGTACGAGCGGATAAAATATGCTGCCCTCGATGCCCGTGTGAGTTTCGAGATAGCTGCAAGGTCCAAAGAGCTTGTTGCGAAGCCATCTCCCATAGAAAATGAGAACAACAACAACAACAACAACAACAACAACAACAACAAGAAGAGGAAGAAGAAAAGGCTGCATCAGCAGGAGGGCATTATGGATGGATGAACTATTTCCTCTCTTGTAAAAAAAATTATTCCCTCTCGGTGTATATTGATATAGATGGACTATTTCGATGGTGTGCATATCTTTGGAACAAAGTAGTAGCATGTGTCCACTTGACTATAAGGAACTATTTCTCCGCATGTATAGCTTTCTCTACTACTCCTTCTAGTGATCGGTATGCAATGCATGTGTCCGTAGACATGACAACTTGTCCATGGAAGTTCAACTACGGCGACCATCACGTTTCATCCACTGCCACTCGTGATTCCAACGACGCTGCTCCAACCAACGGCACCACGTCCCCCGACGTGCGCCTCGCCCCTCTCGGCCGCACCGCCCCTCTGCCTTTGTGTGCATGACATGTGGACCAGTCACCTATCGGGTCCACATGTTACTGACTCAAAGGCAGGTGTAGTAAGGCGCTGAAGAGGGAAATGTAACTCCTGCGCCAGGCCTTGTGGTGCTACCGCTGCACGAACTCGTGCCAAACTCGAGATTTGTTTCTTTACTATACATGCACGCAACGATTTAATGGACATTGTAATCTCAACATGTGATGGGGAGCTCTAAATTTGAATTTGAAACTTATAAAGTGAAAAGATTCAAAACAAATAAACTGGGAGAGAGGGAGTATATCGTAGGATGTGTCCCATATGAAATAAGTCCCCTGGTTTGTCACCGCAAAGATGCGGTTAGAAAGGAGCACAGCGTCTTCGTACTCGTACGGCAACAAATCGGCCGCAGACAACATGGCCCGCCTTTGACCTCCATGTGCAAGGTTCGTGCTATCTTATTCAATCTCACCGTGGTTCCATCATACCAATTCATGTGGTGGCCCATTGCATGGCTGATCCCAATGTTGGACAAAGGTTCTACGGGAATGGTGTCACCGTTGTAAATGTTGTGCAAATTGATGTTGGTACCCTCCCGTACATATGCAAGCCAATCTCCACTCGCACCGAGCCTAACCTGTGAAATAGTGGACAGGGGGAGAATTAGTAAATGGACACGAAAGTAGTCTTTAGGATGCATTTACTACGTGATCAAACTCATCTTACCTGCTCATAGGAGGAAATCCGAGTGCCCCTCAATGTCGGCATCTCAAGGGGTGTCAACTTGCAACTACGGGCATGCCCTGCTGGAGAGATCCCCAAGGAAACACCCTTGTGCCTTCCACGGAACATCAAGATGCATTTGTATGAGTAGTTTATCTTGTGAGAGAATAGGATGAACGAGGGAAGGCCTCTAGAGATAGAGATAGACACTACTACTACCAATGTGCTAGCCCGTGCATTGCAATGGATCCAAAGTAGTAGAATAATAATTGTTCATGTGCTTGAAATATAAACACTCTAGTTTTGATATACATGTGTCAGCAGACATGACAGCTTGTCCATGGAATTTGAACCACGACGACCATCACGTTTCTTGTTTCTACCACTGCCACACCCACACGCGATTCCCACGACACCGCTCCAACCCACAGCATGACGTCCCCCAACGTGGACATGGATCCTCTGACGTGGCTATCACTGCCTTGCCCTGCCTTTCCTTCACTAACAGGTGGGACCCACGCTTGGGGGTCCCACATGTCAGTGACAGAATGGTAGGATTGTTCGCGTCAGGGGATCCTCATCCCCTCGATGTGCACCTCATCCCTCTCGGCCCCACCGCTCCTCTGCCTTTGTGTGCATGACATGCGGGCCAGCTGAACTGCGGCGACCATCAATTTTGTACCACAGACACACCCATTTGGATGCGGTTTGCCTGCTCTGCTGCTGTGCTCCGATCCGTACTCCCGCACCATCGAATTTTCATCCAGCGGCTGTGACACATTTCGTACCGGGCATAAATCCTCAGCTGGAGTACTTCTGTACTACAGGTAGTACCCACCGGTGTGGCCATCTACGCCTTGTAACGCCCCGACGCCCAGCTGTGGCACCCTCGGCATGACCACGCCACCACCGGCCGGTTCATCTCGAATGAGTGAGTCGCGAACCATGCCACCACCATGAGAATGACATGTGAGCCATCCGCATTTAAGGTCCGCATGTCATTGACTCATAGGTCGTGCACTAAGCCACAGAAGTTCGGTCCCGTGGGCCCCACGAGGGAAATGTAACTCCTGTGGCAGGCCTTGTTGTGCTCCCCAAAACTGG
The DNA here is from genome assembly GCF_018294505.1 of Triticum aestivum. Taxonomy (NCBI): domain Eukaryota; kingdom Viridiplantae; phylum Streptophyta; class Magnoliopsida; order Poales; family Poaceae; genus Triticum; species Triticum aestivum. The sequence goes on along the minus strand of NC_057807.1, from coordinate 27,372,141 downwards.
AATTTGTTTCTTACTACTACCAACTAGTACTAGTAAGGTACATGTGCATTGCACGCATGAGATTCTGGTGGTTTGTGCATTATGCTTCTACATGTGGAGTTTTCTAAATTCTACATGTGGCAAAATCTGGTGGAATGTAGATCATATCCAACGGCAAGTAGTGCTCGGATTTGCCATCTTTGTACCGTCAGATTGGCTTCATCCAACGACAAACTTTCAAAGTTATTCACACACTATATAGGGGTATAGATATAGATATAGATGTTTGGTTTGCAGCCTAAGGTTGCCCTCCTAAGCTTAGGCGTGCCACAATATCTTAGGCATGCATTTGGTTCATTGCTACACTTGTGCCTTGCCACACTTTTCTAGCTACACGGTCCACATGTTATAGACTCAACTTCTTGCCAAATCTTGCCACACCAAGGGGTTGTTTGGTTCTAGGCCTAGGAGTGCCACACTTTGCCATACAATGTTGCTAAACTTGCCTAAGGTTAGTTCTTCAAAATGAGAGCCACAAGTTGGCAAGCCTAAGGGAATCTTGCCACACTTGTTGTGTGTATGTGATGTGGGACCATAGTGTGGCTTGCCTAAGATGTGGCTTGAACCAAACACACACCTAAGTTGGTCAAATTTTCCTAACCTTATGTGTGGCAAGCTTTGGCAAACTTAGTCTCAAACCAAATAACCCCTTGTGGTGCCCATTTTGTTAGCCACATTTTTTGTGGCAGGCACATGGGTTGTTTGGTTTTAGGCCTAGCAATGCCACACTTTATCATACAGTGTTGCCAAACTTGCCTAAGGTTAGGGGCTGTTTGGTTAGTAGGGCTGTTTGAATTGTGACTATCTTTGCCATATATTGCCACATGATTTTTGCCACACTTTGGCTTGCCTAAGGGAATCTCGCCACACTTTAATATTGCCAAAGATTGCCACACGTAAGGTTAGGCAAGTTTGACTAACTTAGGTGAGTGTTTGGTTCAAGCCACACCTTAGGCAAGCCACACTAAGGCCCCACATGACATACACACACAAAATGTGGCAAGATTCCCTTAGGCTTGCCAACTTGTGGCTCCCATTTTGAAGAACTAATAACTTTGCCTAAGCTTAGTTGTGGCAAAGTTAGTCATGAATTAAGTTCAACCATGGAGTCTTCAAGATTATACACATGGCAGAATCTGGTGGATGATATCCAACGGCCAGTAGTGCTCGGATTTGCCATCTTTGTACCGTTGGATTGGCTTCATCCAACGACAAACTTTCAAAGTTTTTCACACACTATATAGGGGGTATAGATATAGATGTGCCAGTCCGTTGCAATGGATCCAAAGTATATCTATTTAGTGGAGTGCACTGTAAACAGATTATCTATTTATTTTTCTCTAACCTTTCGTAGCCATGCAACCAAGCCACATAAGCTTCATGGGTGTCCCCCACATCATATTATTCATACTACGTTGACTGAAAAAAAGATAAATCACCCAAAACAAGATCTTCCCGTTTTTTGTTCCTACGATGTTGTGTCGTGCACGTACCTACTAGTTGTATAGTGGTAGTACTAGTAATATATTAGGAGTACAAACTTGGTACTAGTAGGAGTAGTACTAGTACGGAATGCTCCTACTCTATCAACGAGCCCCATCTGACACCAAATTTCTTGGCTTCCGTGCTACAACTAGATCTTCCCCTTGTTTTTGTTTTCCAACCCGGCAACGGGCGGGGTGCGGTTTGCCAATAGTCGGTTTGCTCAACGGCGGTCCCACATGAAAGTGAAAATGCTGGGCAACACACCTTCCCTAAGCTATGTGTCATGCCGGCGGGCCATGGAGTACTCTTGATTCCCGGGCATGTGGGGGTGCGATGCAAACGCGGAAGGCCTTTTCCTTTTACTAGCAATGTGCCCGTGCGTTGCGACGGATCCAAAGTAGTAAATATTAGTACTTATTCACAAACTTGAAAGAAATCACTCTTGTTTTGATATACTCCTAATATATTACTCCCTCCGTTCCTAAATATTTTTCTTTTTAGAGATTTCAAATGGACTATCACATACGGATTATATAGACATATTTTGAAGTGTAGATTCACTCATTTTGCTCCGTATGTAGTCACTTATTGAATTCTCTAGAAAGACAAATATTTAGGAACAGAGGGAGTACTTTTCACTCAAAATATATTTCTCAGGCTATTTTGATGAGGTGAGGGAGGGATGTGGTTGCTTTCAAGATAATAAGGGGTTTTCTGCAAATTGGAGCAGAGAAGTGGGCTATTGTTGCAAAAATGCCACAACTTACCTTACAGCCGTTAGATGCAGATCTAATGGTCAGAAATGACGAATGACAGACACACCACCATCACCAACTGAGTCTTTTATAGGAGTAGGAGTAGAGAAATATGGATAAATTGTACTCCCTCCGTTTTTATTTAGTCCGCGTATTAGCTTTGGTCAAAGTCAAGCTTTGTAAACTTTAACAAAGTCTATAACAAAATATTAACATATACAATTAGAAATTGATTTCATTAGGTTCATTGCTGGATGTACTTTCATGTCATGTAGATTTGTTATGGTAAATGTTTATATTTTTTCTATAAACTTGGTCAAACTTTATGAAGTTTGACTTCAGTCAAACCTAATATGCAGAGTAAATAAAAACGGAGGAAGTAACATTTGGTTCCACTCCTTGGCACGATCGATAGATAGAAATAATGATTGGAAACGCTAGGGAGGGGCTATTTCCGCCAGATAAGCAGGGTACATAGTACTAGGTTGGTGGATCGTCGGTTTGGTCACACACGACCCGACATGTTCTAGTGTTTCTAGCAAGATGCCCGCGCGTTGCACGAAGTTGATGGAAAAGGTAAACACAACTTATAAATTTACGGATCGAGTACTAGTTACAGTGATGCATATGATTAAGCAAAGGGATTGCACATGTCGGTATTGAATAGAACGAGAATGCAACAGCACAATAAGAATTAAGGCCACGATGATGCGATCGCAGTGGTGGTTACAGAAGGCAAGAAGAAAGATGGATCCATCAATGTACAACTACGACCGCCTCCTCAACTTAGTGCGCCGGGCCACCGACCGACGGCTAAGGAGCGGCGGCTTTTGTGGCAAGGTCGAGGTGCTTCTCATCAAAGGCATCCAAGGCTTCCAGCCGGTTGAGGAAGGCCAACATCGTAGCATCGTCACTGGCCTTCTAGATACCTTTGTACATGATTTGTTCGTACACGTGGATGTGTAGGTTGATGAATTCTTGCAGGGCGAGGCGCCTCATGGTGAGCGCGACCTCCAGGTGGACATTCTTCGTGGCGTTGGCGGGCAGTCGCAGGGCCACCAGTGCTTGAAAGAGGTTCCGACCATGGAGGCCGATTAGGATGGCAGGCAATGAGGAGCCCGGGTGCGCGGGCTGGAGGAGTACGGCGATGTCGTCCGCGAGCTTCTTGAGGATGGTGAACTTGTTGCTGGTGGCAACGATCATCTGGTCCAACTGAGAGTCGTAGTTGGCGTCGACGGCGGCCATCCACTAGCCGGTCTCGAACACCGTCTGGAGATGATCCTCGAATGCCGTAGGCCGTCATCGTGGACCATCTGGCACAGCCGCTGGCTGCTCATGCGCATCACCGCGATGGGTCTGGAGTGAGCTCTTTTGTGCTTAGTGTAGGTGCTTAGGCAAATGCTTAGGTGCATACGATGTGGTAGATGCATTGGAATGGAGGGGCGCCTTTATATGAGGGCAAACTGCGTTGCATTCACATCGTGCAGCCTCTTTTCCCGGACCTCCTCCCATTACTTCCCTCATGCATTAATTGAAGGAGGATGCATTGGCCATTCAACATTTTGGGAACCTCCCTCATCTGCATTAAAGCCGTATCGGGAACTGTGTCGCCCGCTGTCAAATCGAATACTCCCTCCGTCTAGGTGAGTAAGTCATTTTACGAAAACCAAATACTAGTAAACACATAGGTGCGGTGCATTAACTCTCATGTTGTTTCTTATTTTTTGCAATAAATAGAGGAATCAACCAATAAGAGATGTGGGGCTTGTATGCTTTTAATGACTTGAGACTGTCAAACATGATATGGAGTGGTCAGCTTGTTGCACGCAATGATATTAATAATGCTTAGTATCATATATTAGTATCATGTACTCCCTCCGTTCCTAAATAATTGTATTTTTAGTGATTTCAAATGAACTACTACATACGGATGTATATAGACATATTTTAGAGTGTAGATTCACTCTTTTTGCTCCGTATGTAGTCACTTGTTGAAATCTCTAGAAAGACAAATATTTAGGAACGAAGGGAGCAGTACTTTATTTATTGCCATGTATGACACATAGTAGCATAGCATTTATTATGATACGGTATCATGATATGATACTCAACTCTCACTTTCTTCATTTAATTCTACGACACCTCATCAAAATTGCCTAGTTGGCATGCATGATACTAGCTATGATACTACCATTACAACCAGCCTTAGCAAATAAACATTAAGTTCTCTCATTTTCCTCTCCACCTTGGTCACCTAGACGGAGGGAGTATACTGTAGTGTACTATTTAAAAGTTGAGGGCGGGGCTTTTCCTGCGCGGTAGGCGGGGCAGTTCCGCCTAGTCGGTTCGATAGAGACGCAAGAAGATGAGGGAGTAGGCTGCTGCAAATGTAGGGCTATGTGATTTGACAGCGAGTTACTGCTGGACAGGTTGGGCCCCGTGATTTGACTTGCCATTATCATTTTAATTGCGGCGCTACGACCGACGTGAGTCTCCTGATTCCTGACCACCTCCATACAGGTGCCTCTCCCAATGCTCCACCATGTAGTTGAGGCTGGCTCTTGCATGAGAGCCCACTTCTCCACTTTTTCCTTGCCTCTTTCCTCCACATATGCGAAAATGCCATGTAAAGCGGGCTTATAGCCCACTATTGTAGTACTTACTTGCTCCTACAGGTGCTAAGCTTGCCACATAGGCATAAAGTCTGATGTGGCAAGTTTGGTGACCCAAGGAAGAAACAGTGCTAAGCACGTGTACCTAGGTTAAAAGACAATTTTGAGTCTATTGCTAATTAAATGAAGCAAACTTAGCAACAAAAAACTAATAAGCACCTATGCATTGGGGACTTGATTGCTAAGCCATTTAATGCCCTTAGCACCTCATCTAAGCACCATTTCATTGGAAGAGGTCACTCCTTGGCAAATGCAATAAATACTACTCCCTCTGTCTCATAATATAAGAACGTTTTTGGCACTACACTAGTGTCAAAAACGTTCTTATATTATGGGACGGAGGGTGTACGAAGAAAGAGATAGAGAGAAGTAAAAATAAATAAATACACTTATAGCCAACCTTATAGCTAACCTTGTTGTAGTATGAGTGACTAAGTGACGACATGCCAACATCAGATAGCCTAACGCACCATGTTAAATCTCCAAGGGCGCGACCGCGCGAGTGATGTGCCGGTCATCATAGGCGCGACCATGATATGGGCTGCTGGCAGCCCTTGGATCTAAGATCGAACGGTCGCATGCTAAGTTGCTGAAAATTTGCAGAATAAACCTCCAGGATAGGATATTACCCATAGGTCTAGAATCACGCCATGCAACCGTTCGATCTCAGATCCAAGGGCTCTCGGAAGCCCGTATCATGGGAGAATGGAAAGCCACTACCCTGACATTCGCACGCTGGCAATTCGCTCCTACTCGTCCCCGCACGTCCTTTAATATTACGGTGGTTCGCCCCTAGTCATCCCGTCCTTTCACATTACGGCAGTTCCACTAATCCTAACCCTCCTCCCAAATCCATGGCGTCCCAAATCTCCATGACCGGCGATGAGTACAAGGTTAGAACCATCACCGGCGATGAGTACAAGGTTAGAACCATCACCGGCGATGAGTTAGACGTCATATACACCCGTTCTTCCGCGACGGTGAAAGGATGCCTTTCTCGCTTCAGACGCATGTTCAAAAACTCAAATGATGAGTGGGTCGCTGGGCTAGATGTTGAGTACACCACAGTCCTGGGACGAGAGAAGGATCTAAAGGAGGAAGAGAGGAAGAAGCCCGCCGTGATCCAGGTTTGCGTGCATGACTTATGCTTGGTATACCAGATATGCCATGCCAATGTTGAATGCCTGGATTTTAAGAACTTCCTCAAGAGCAACCTAGTCAAATTCTTTACTGTAGACTTTAGGAATGACAAGGATGTCTTGGGTCAGATAGGCCTCGTTGTAGGCAGCCCCTTCGACCTCCAGAAGAATCGGCTGCTGCCCTCCAATGTCCATCCTTCAGTGCTGACCCTGGCAGGAGCCATGGTTCATCCTTCGTATGGTAAACTGGAGAAACCTCAATACACGTTTCATCGTCATGCATGGCAGCGGAATGTACTAGATATAGACCACATCCACTACGCTGCAATGGATGGCTACCTTTGTTTCAATATCTACAAGGGTTGGATGAAGAGAAAGAGCCAAGTGTGCGGTTCAAGCAAAGAAGTATCAGCCAAGAGGAAGAGGGACAAGGACGAAGTCGAGGACGTGGACGAGGACTCTGAGTGAGTAAGGTGTTAGTGTCGTTCCTCATGGTGGTTCTAATGCAGTGTCTACCGGATTAGTTGCATAGTTTAATTTCAGGTGTGCTTAGTTTAATTTGAGGGGTGTGTTATGCTGAGCCCCCAGCAGAACTATGTTATGTTTCTTCTCGTTACTTTAACTCTTTAGTATGTACATACTACTAGTATTTCTTTAATAGAATTTAGCACCCCATTTAAGCATGTACTAGCTTTTTAAATAGTACTATATGCATAATTTGGCGACGAGCGCTCTCTATATGTACCACTTTTTTTTTAATTTCAAGTTTTGCTCCATGGCGCAATCCATCGAAAATACTACTATACAAAAGTGGAGTATATACATTTTTTAAAAGGCTAGAAGGCGGGGCAGTCTAGCTTGGTCGGTTTCACGAGAGGCGAGGGCCTTTGTGATTTGACGGCTCATTACTGCTGTCAAATCGAATAGTACAGTGCCGCCCGCTGCACGCCCGGCTGAACACGCCTCCTCGCCTCCATTAAACCCGCATGCAAACTGAGAATCCTACTCCGGGCACACGTCCGTTCATGAGCGGGCCAGAATTAAACGCAACACCAGCCGAGCTCCTCCCTTCCGCCCTCAGTTTAAACGAGGCCAGACGTCGACCAAGCTCCTACCGTCCACCCTCTATTTACACGAGGCTAGGAAGACATCAGGCAAGAATCGCACCCCTCCGCCGCTCCCCATCTCCTCCTTCACCATTTTATCCACTCTTCCAATGGCTTCTGAGGAGCCGTTCTCCGGCATATTACCCAGCTGGGTGGCCCGCCGAGCCCTCCGGATATGGGCGAGGCCGCTCGGTGCTTCACGAACCTCGCTTGGCCCAACGGAGCCAGTTGCCGCCCCAAGCAGGCGCGTGGTTCAGCAACTCGCCGCTCCAGTTCAGCTCGATGAGGATTGGCGAGTTGCTCCACGCCGGCACGGCGGCGAGCACGCTGGTACGGGCGTCGTTGCTGCCGCGTCGTACCACGCCAGCAGTGTCTGCGGTGGCCGCGCCTCCCGTGTCTGTGGGCGCGCCACCCGTGCTTGCGGCAGTGCCATGCAGGCAGAGACAGAAGCCGGGTGTATGGAGAGCACCGAGTAAATGGCCAGCTTCTCCGTGTCCGCCGCCATCATCGAGGAGAAGTAGAACACGGGAGGCCGCCACCACTTGGGACCCATGAAGGCCACCGCCGAGGCGACGACTTCACATTCAGGTGGATTCTTTGCTGCTTCATCTCTTCCGAGGACCTTCGTCAACCCCGCAAGTGTCTGACGGACATGAGGAAGACAAAGGGATCCGCGGGCGGCCATTTAGATTATGTACTCCCTCTCCAGCTGGCAGGAAATATTTGTTCTAAGAATGGATAAATTGTATGTATCTATAACTAAAATAAGTCTAGATACATCCATTTATAGGACAAGTATTTCCGGACGTAGGGAGTATTAATTATACCAAGAGAGCCGGATTGGCACCGCTTAGTTCATGTAAATGTAATGAAATCCATCATGTTTATATGAAGATCCGCCTTTTTTATACGAAATCCTTCATGCTTATATGAAATCAGTCCGTGTTTGCACAAATTTCATCTGGTTGGTTAGAGTTGTGAAAATGTATGCCGCTGGCGTTTGATGTCGTCCTCCGCGGAAGGAAGCGGGAGGAAATTTGTCGGCTGCCGTTGGAGATGCTCTTATGCTGGAAATAATAGAGTGACATCCAATCCATTTGAGTTAATTGCCTATATGATTGTCCCTCTATAAAAAGTTAATTGCATGTACAGTGTACACATGACTTGCAAGGTGGCTACAGCTTCGCACAGAAAGTTAAAAAGAAACAAGTCCATCCTTAATCTTGTATTCTAAGTACTCAAATCTAAAGTTAAAAGACAGAATTCAAACTCATGTCATCGCGTTGTGAGCATCCGGCGCTAACCAGTCCAGCACATTTTTATTGTAGACCATGCTGGAGATATATCTCCATGTCTACTCTTCCATTCGTTCCTAAATATTTGTCTTTTTTATATTTCAAATGGACTACCACATACGGATGTGTATGTAGACATATTTTAGAGTGTAGATTCACTCATTTTGCTCCGTATGTCTTTTTAGGAAGGGGTCAGATTTCCCCTTGATTTATTTATGAGGTATCCAGATGGCACTGCACCACCAAGAAAAGAGGGTAACATCAAAATTATGGACTACTTTTTTGAGTATGTTGGTAAGGTCCGGTCATAGTCACTTGTTGAAATGTCTAAGAAGATAAATACTCCCTCCGTCCGGAAATACTTGTCATCAAAATGGATAAAAGGAAATGTATCTAGATGTATTTTAGTTTTAGATACATCTATTTTTATCCATTTTGATGAAAAGTATTTTCGGACAGAGGGAGTATTTAGGAACGGAGGGAGTAGAGAACAGAGTTGGTGATGATGGTGTGCGTGCCATCCTGCAATATAGGCTGTCGGATTTATATCTAACGGATAGGAAAGAAACTATGGCAAGTTTGCAAATATATACCCACACGCCTCTCCACGTTCGCAAATAAGGCCTTCCCTCATTCAACCTTTAAAGATAAACTACTCATACAAATGCATCTTGATGTTCCGTGCAACGCACGGGCAGCTAGCTAGTTTCTTTTAAAATAGTTGCTGCGATAATTTGGTTGAAGTGATATATTTTATGTATGCCCCGAATGATTTTAGATTCACTCGTAGTAACAAAGAAAAGGTTGCCTTGTTAATTAACAGAAAACAGGGTGAAAACTATCACATGAGGCCGGTAAAAACAAGGCACACTGGGTTCAGCGTCATCGTCACTACAGCTATGCGCGCGCGAGAAGTCTACATATCGAGGGGGCTACTGAGCGAGGCACAGAGACACAATGTTTGAGAGAGAAACCAATTGATAGATTATGA
>NC_057807.1:27332989-27362379 GCF_018294505.1 Triticum aestivum | reverse complement strand
AGAGAAAGGCGTATCGAGAGTGTGCGCAGTAGGCACAGAGGCACAACTAGCGAGTGTGTGTGTATATGTGTGTGTGTTTGAAAGAGGAGTAGATAGATTACTATCAAGATCGAGGTGCCACCCTACTCCTTCGGTGTCGGGTAGTGTGTGTGTGTGTATGTTTGAGAGAGAAGCCAGTCGATAGATTAGTACCAAGATCGAGGTGTCACCCTACTCCTTCGGTGTTGGGAAGTGTGGGTGTGTGGGTGTGTGGGTGTGTGTGTGGGTGGGGGGGGCAGTGACACTCACATATGTCTACTCTTATAGAAAACAGAGTTGGTGATGATGGTGTTCCTGCCATCCTGCAATATAGGTCATCCGATTTATATCCGACAGATAGGAAGGAAACTATGGAAATTTTGCAAAAAGATACCCACACCCCTCTCCGCATTTGAAAATAAGACATTCCCTCGTTCATCCTTTTCGCCCACAAGATAAACTACTCATACAAATGCATCTTGATGTTCCGTGCAACGCATGGGCATCTTGCTAGTAGGGAGAAGGAGTTTGTGTGACACATATCTAGCTATATTAAGGGATAGGTACATAGCATTTGTGCGAGGCATACTTAAAGCATCACGAAGATAAACAAACTATGTGCATGCAAGTGCCAAAAAAATGAAGTGAGAAACAATGTGCGCGCGCGCTTGTGTGTGTGTGTGTGTGTGTGAGAGAGAGAGAGAGAGAGAGAGAGAGATCAAAACAAAAGGTGCTCTATTGGAATCCCATTGTATGCATTCATATGGTTCCGGAACTCGAGTTAACCTTAGGCATATGTGTGAGAGACATTATTATACTTTGAGACATTAGTGGCTGTGGGTGGGAGGAATTAAAGGGGTGGGCGTGTTAGACAGAGAGAGCGTGTGTGTTTCTGTGTGACAGACTTGTAGGACGGGGTAGAAAGACGAATTTAACCTTGACGGAGGGAGAGAAATACATGAAGTGCACGTGTGTGATTCCGATGCCCACAGGGAAACGAGATATGTATACGTGTGAGAGAGATTGCACAATTCATTCACGTATCACTATCTAGCGATCGTGGACGTGCATCGCTTGAACATAAATCAATATCTACTTCGTATCGTGGCCAAAGGTACAATATCGATTCAAAGCTATAAAGATTAGACACTCACATATCACATTTTTTTCTATTTAAATAAACCTTTTCAGTTGTGCATGCCAAAGTTACAGTGATGTTTCTTGAAACAACCAATGTAGCTATCATGTACATGCACCATTGATACTCTTGCATTCAAATTCATTAGTCTTGGATGATTTAAGTTTCTATTTTGAAGTAATATATGTAATATTCATATATGAATTCAATGGGTACGCAATTTATGAAATGTAGGCTATGTAATCATATGAGGTAACACTTTTAAGTAGCGGACTACAATATCCATTTCTTTTTGTGCGCCTCTACACTAACACGTCAATGCATTATGTTTAAAGTAAATAACCAATGGCACTAAATTATCTATTTACACAAGAAATACATAGGCTGAGCGTTTGATCCCTTTTTTTGTGAACGCGCCACTACACCCGTACAATTGGCCGCGCCCGTGAGAACGTCCAAGTTATCGGCGCATCATCCCGAGTTATTGTCTTTTTTTCTAGGGTGGACTTCACACCAGTTATTAACTGCTGACGCGTGCCCCGTGTACACAGTCTAGCATGACCTTCCCGCTAGCACGGTCCAAAATTAGTTGAAACTGGATACGAACGATCCGGCGGGTGGCAAAATCTCCCGCCTCCTTCTAAAATTTGCGCCACCTTAGTCTTTAGCATGCGAAATTCCACTTATGTCCTTGGTGCACGGAGAGCAACAGTTATAATACCGCCCTCATCTACATAATAGGTCGGGGTTGCTTTCATAACTTCTAGTTCCCCCCACTACACGGCACCCCCATTTCCTCTCCCCCTCCCGCAAAAATGACTAACTCACAGCACCAGAGCATATTACATCACGCCGTCCGTACTTCATCGGCCTTTCTCCCCTCCCCTCTCGAAACCCTAGACTGCTCATCCATCGGTGTACCAGCGGCGTCCACCTCACCGGATCTGCTTCTACTACCGCATCTACCCCTCCCACCTCCCCTAGAAACAAGTAGACTGCTCATCCACCACTGTACCACAGCCCATTTAGTGCCGGCCTTGTCCATGGTGCCGGATCTGCTTAGCCGGTACTCTCATCAATCGTTGCGCATCTGCAGCGGCTCATTCGTACGCCCCACCGGAGACGCTTCGTCCACACCCCCCAGAGCCGCCCCACCGACGCCCCCGTCGACGGCTTCTGATCCTCTTCGCCGACACCTTCCTCAACCCTACCATAGCCGCTTCGCCGACACCATCGTCAAACCTACCGGAGTAGCTTCGCCTATACCATTCTCAACCCTACCGGGGTTGCTTTTCCAACTCACAAGTCCACGGCCTCAGATCCGCTTCCTCGCACCCTCATCCAACCTACCGGAGCAGCTTCTGACGCCCCATCCACGGCCGCAGATCCGCATCGTCAACACCATCCTTAACCCAACCACCGGAGTAGCTTCTGACGCCTCGTCCACGGCCGCAGATCCGCATTGTCGACACCATCCTTAACCCAACCACCGGAGTAGCTTCACCTACGCCCTCGTCCACGACCACAGGTCCTCTTCGGCCGCCCCGTAGTCCACCCTACCGGAGCTGCTCCACAAACACCCTACTCGACGGTTCTAGATCTCCTTACTGGACCCCAACAGCTAGCGCAGCGTCATCACCCTTGATGTTTCTAACCCGATTCCCACCGTCTAGAGAGATGCCAAGCACCCGCCACGGCCTAGGTACTTGTCACCTTTAAATCCATCCAGCATCACCTGCCCGATGTACTTCAAATATACTAACAGGTCGTTGTTACCTGTTATGCAGCTGGCAAAAACTACAAGGACGATGTTTCTTCTGGATCTAACAGCTTGGCCAACCAAATCCTGGACTGAGGCATTGCTATGATCTTGTAAGTGTGTGTCTCTCTCTTGTATTGTTCTGTGCCTGCCATCGTGCTTTGCTAGGATTTTCGACCAGTAATCCCTTTGTGCAGACAATGATTCCTACTACTGGCTGCTAAATTAGATATGTAGATGTTATACATGATACTACCTCGTACCTCCGTTCCTAAATATAAGTCTTTCTAGAGATTTCACTATAGGCTACATACGGAGCAAAATGAGTGAATCTACACTGAAAAATGCATCTATATACATCTGTATGTGGTACATACTGGAATCTCTACAAAGACATATATTTAGGAATAGAGGCAGTACATTACACAAAATCATAGGTGGCATGTAGGAATTCCAGTGCACTACATTAGGTTCCCTTAGAGTGCCTGCTAGTCCAGCACACAGAGTCATGGCTAGTTTATGCTACACACACAATCGTTAATTGGTGGTTTAAATATGCGCAGGGGATATGCAATGTAGTATCATGTAGAGATGTCTGAAATTAGCCGTGTCAACTTGCAGATAGGGTTATACAATGAAAAAGTACAAGATGTATGTAGCAATTTCTTGGAACATCGCAAAAAAAGGAGAGGCAGCGGTGAGCCTATACAGTGTGCTATGGTATGTCACTCCTCCATTGCAATCATCGTGACATGTTATTTGTATGTCAGTTCTATTGGCCAAGTTTCTTAGGGACAGTTATTACAAGTTATCCTAAGAAAATAAGCACCTATGAATATAAGCTCCATGTAATAAGCCAACCAGTTCTTTTCATTGCGTTTCCAGCTTATCTTTGGTATGATCAGTGAAAAGTCTAGATTGCATTATATTTTTTTCATTTTGCTGCCCATATGAAAATTAATTTGACTTGCAAACATCACAAATTGAACCCAGTGCAGTAATTAATATGATAGGAAAACAGACCATCACTATTTGCTCAAAATGCAAATACAAAGATACCATCTACTTGGCACAATCTACTTTGGTTAATGTTTTCCATAGAGATCCCATTGCCTAATTTAAACGAAGAACTCATGACCCACATTTAAATGAAGAACAATTATTTATTGAAATTCTATGGTCCAAGTGGCTGATTATTATCATATAGCAGCACCACCTGAAAACATCATATAGCAGCAGCAGCTCATAGCAACTCATCATACAGCAGCAGCAGTGTGCAATTCATCATATACCAGCAGCAGCTCATAGCAATTCATCATATAGCAGCATCAGGAGCAGCTCATAGCAATTCATCATATAGTAGCAGCAAGAGCTGCTCATAGCAATTCACCATATAGCAGCAGGAGGAGCAGCTCATAGCAATTCATCATATAGCAGAGCAGCTCATAGCAATTCATCATATAGCATCAGCAGGAGCAGCTTATAGCAACTCATCATATAGCAGCAGCATCTCATAGCAATTCATCATATCGCAGTAGCAACAACTCATAGCAATTCGTCAGATAGCAGCAGTAGCTCATAGCAATTCATCATATAGCAGCAACAGGAGCAGCTCATAGAAATGCATCATATAGCAGGAGCAGAAGCAGCTCATAGCAATTCATCGTATAGTGGATCAGAATAAAAATTTGGCAAAAAATCAGAGGAGATCCTCACCTTGTTGGATAAGCTCATCCTTCAACAACACCTCAAGGCCATGGCCTGGGAGGAGGGGAGGGGGAATAAGGTGCCTTCTGCCGCAGTGTGGCATCAGCCGTAGTTGTGCAGCACTTGCCGGAGTAGTGCATTGGACGAACCACAGTGGAGCAGCTGCTGGAGACCATGAGAATGAGGGGCGGCACCAGAGGGAGGAGCAGCCAGGGAGATTTGCCCATACCCGCCGGCCATGTAGCCTAACTGGACAGAGCATCGTCAAGGACTAGGCCAGATGGGACCAGTGGCAACGGCTTGCTGGAGGAACCCTAGTGCTGTAGGCAGGGGATCGAGGTAGAGGGAAAGGGGAGAGGAGATGCAAGCGGGCAGGGCAATGAACGCTTGCATGTTTGTTTTTACTTGAGGGTCAGGTGTGACACAGGCGTCAGCAGTTGCATTTTGAGTGTAATATAGGCAGACAACAGAGTCATTTCACTGTTCCCCTTCCCTTCAATTTTTAGTGAGGTTCTACCCGAAACACCCCCTCCAAAGCTAAATTAGTTAAGCCCAAGCCCATAACTCAAAAATGACTTCTTTACATCTTTTACGGCTTATTTTGAAAATAAGCCCTGAAAAGGCGGAATCGAACTGGCCCTTAACCTGCAATTCGATTGTGCGTGCAATGTTGAATCACTCCTGCCTGCTATAGTGTACATTTAGGCATCATCATACATGGCATAACCTAATACATGTGCATTCCATTGTAGAATCTAGAATATGCAATGTTTATGTTAGTTCATACATTGCACATGATGTTTAAATGCCCCTTAAACCTGGTCAGTCAAGTGATGGTATTTAAGCCTCCTTCTTTGCTTCTTTTCTTGATATGTAAGATTTGCTCACACATCTGTTCAATTGCTTGTTTGCATGAGCCAACCATACTAGGACTGTTTGCTTTGATTATTTGTTGTTCTTGACCTAACACTCTAACAAAGCTTGTCAACGATTTAAACACTAAGGACTGCTGTAGTGGGGCCTTGTCTAACTCATAGGTGACATAAAGGTTTGGCTGTACACTAAAGTAGGCTCTCCAAGAGTACCTGGAGATCCAGTTCGAAGGTATGCCTAGTTTTTACATAGTGCAGACATAGTAAATGCTCATTTCATTGTGTGCAAGTGCAAGAGATGCGTCATGTTTCATTATGTGGTGTTGTTTTGTTATAATCTCATCCTTTTGTGTTCACAGATGGGAAAGTATGCATATTTATCTTCCGAGGAGACGAGTAACTAGTTTGTGTCACCTTGTAGAGGGGGTGCAATGAAGATACGATTGAGGATTTCCAAGTACAAGATGTTAGGAAGGAGCCTTGCAAGAGAAGTAGGAGCTGCGCTGAGCCTCTTCAACCTGTTAAGGTAAGTCACTGTATCCAACTCAACAGTTCTATTCCTTGTTTGTTTCAGGCATAGTTAATTTGCTCTTTTCAATTGCTTTATTTGTCCTCAGTTAATGAGATGCCCAAAGAATGATGCCTGATGTTGGCTACTTGTATAACTATTAGTTGACATAATTAAAGGCCTTACCATTTAATTACTCTGCCGAAGTGTGCCTGAAGCATTGAAGTCTATTAACAAACTATTATTGCATGAGGCTCACAATCTAGTTTATACTAGGCTAATGATTGCATAGTTTTGCTTGTTGTAGTATGTTTGTATGAAACCCTCTGATGTTCATTATGCTCCCTAAGACTTAGATTGAGCTACAGAATGGCCAACTGGTTGCTTACTTATACGCAACATGCTGTCTAAATTTGTAACTTGTCTGTGTTTTGGATTAGACCCCAACATCATGCTCCTCTGGTGAGCTAAGAGAGATTTCTGTATGCAGGCTGCACATACTATCTTTTTTATAATTTTTAAAATATCACCTGCTTATGCTTCATGATGTGTAACATTATTGTTAGTCATGTTTTGCCATGTAGTACAAAATAGTTTTTTCCTCACCTCACT
Organism: Triticum aestivum; assembly: GCF_018294505.1. NCBI lineage: Eukaryota > Viridiplantae > Streptophyta > Magnoliopsida > Poales > Poaceae > Triticum > Triticum aestivum. The sequence goes on along the minus strand of NC_057807.1, from coordinate 27,355,765 downwards.
GTTGTAACTATATTTTTGCCCTAGTCATGTGTACTTACAGAAACATTTTAGGATGAAGTGACATCAACACAAAGATCTGCGAGCAGTGCAGCATGGACGTTACCGAATGAATATGGATTGGAATTGGAATGTGCTGATGTTCTCGAGCATCAACTAGAGGTGGCAAGACAATGTGTACATGATTCTCAACGTACAATCAACAAGTTGAGACTGGACATGCAGGATTAAAAAAATGAAACAAGACACTGAGGTAACCACAAAGGAATTGGATATTTTGCAGACTAAAATTTGTGCTATCTGAATCCGGCCAATCCTATTTTCTGAAGAGATTATAGTTCAAATGGAGTTAAGTTGATGTGCGTCCATGATGTATGAGCTGTATTTGCGCAGTGTATGTAATTTGTTGTTTGTGTATGCTTTATTATCACCGGTGCCGAACCATAATGCCCAGTGGGTATAATCGGCTGTAATTTCTTTATTGTATAGTGTAGGATTATTCTACGTTTCGATGCCTTGGTCTCTTTGTTGTATTGTGTATGTTTTTAGAGGTGATAGTATAGAGTAGGATAATTCTTTGAATATGCTATATTGTTCAAACAGGGGCCAACTAGCCCAAACATTGTAGTGACCATGGCCCTCCACGGGCCGTACGATCCATGGGCCATCTATGGGCCGTCGGATCCATGGGCCTTCTATGGGCCGTCGGTCCATGGGCCTTCAATGGGCCGTCAGACCATGGGCCTTCAGTGGGCCGTTAGATTCATGGGACTTCAATGGACTGTCGGATCCATGGGCCTTCTATGTCCGTAGGATCCATGGGCCTTGTACGGGCCGACTCATCTATGGGCCTTGTACGGGCCTTTAATGGGCCATAAACGGGCTAGAGTGGAAATCGTATGTTTTATGGGCTGACCATAACGGGCCGTTAATAGGCCGTATTTGATGATGCTATGAAAATGGCCCAACGGATTAACGGGCCATAAACGGGCCGACTGTATCCACGGGCTGAATTTGGCCGACAAGCAGAAAAGGCCAGTAACGGGCCATAAGTAACCGAATGCTGGAAATGAGCCCAAGAATAAATGGGCCCTGAGAAGGCCAAAAGGTAACACGGGCTAGAATCGACCCAATGGAATAATGGGTCGCTAATGGGTATAAAGTGATACACTGTTCATTACGGGCTGGTTTCACCATAGGCCGATAATGGGCCAAGAGTTACAAAGGGACTCGTATGGGCCGAAAGACGTCATGGGCCATACATGGGCCAGAAGTTACAACGGGCAAGAATCATATTGGACAGCCCATATGATGCTACTGGGCCTAATACCGTAAGGCCGGAACAGGCCGTGTGTTAGCGGGCTGTAAATGGGCTATATGCGAACATGCCATTAACAGACTTTCATTGGGCCGACCTGCCACCTTTTGACCAGGTCAAACGGGCCGACCTTTTCACAGTAATGGGCCTCTTTTGGGCCATGCCACGTGTCGATGTATCATAGGCGCCTTGTGTCCAATGAGTGGATGACATCTGTCCCAACGGAGAGCCGACACGTGTTTCCTCCGGCCAATGAAGATTTTACACGTGGAAAATCCCCATTGGTCGGGGCTGTTAACGGGTTATCGGATCCAAAACCAGACTGATAGCTTAATGGCGTTCCGTTATGTAGGATGCCATGTGTCGATCACCCTTGACGAAAGCACTTCTGTGACGCGCGGTTTATCGTCATGGAAGTGGACACTTCCGTGATGATAATTTTGGTAATGTCATGGAACACTTCTACGACAGCACAGGTATGACTATCTTCATTCTGTCATAAAATCGTCATGGATGTACATGCATGACAAAAAACATGACCTACTGTGACAAACACGTATCATCACGGAAGTGTATTTTTTTGTAGTGCATCAGGTTCCATATTAATCTTATGCTGACATAAAGTGGGACTAATTCCCTTAAGATCATCAAGAGTATATCCAATAGCAGTTATGTGCTTCCTTAGCACTTTCAATAATCTTTCTTCTTCATGTTCTGAAGGGTTAGCACTAATAATAACAGGATATATCTTTTTCTCATCAAGATAAGCATATTTCAAAGTGTCTGGCAATTGTTTCAATTCAAACACGGGATCACCTTTAGGTGGAGGAGGACCTCCTAAAGTTTCAATAGGCAAATTGTGTTTAAGCAGAGTTTTTTGTTTGAAAAAGATTCTATCTATTTCATTCCTTTCACGCATATGCAAATCATTTTCATGGTCTAGCAAATATTGTTCCAAAGGATCAGTAGGAGGCACAACAATAGAAGCAAGACCAATAATCTCATACTTACTAGGCAAATCTTTCTTATGAGGTTGTTTACTAAACTTGGAAAAATTATATTCATGAGATTCATCACCAAAGCTAACACCAATAGTTTGTTTCTCACAATCTATTTTGGCATTGACAGTGATCAAGAAAGGTCTACCAAAAATAATGGGACAAAAGTCATCTTGTGGGGAGCTAAGAACAAGAAAATCAGTAGGGTATTTTATTTTCCCACACACGACTTCAACATCTCTAGGAATCCCAATTGGTGATATAGTATCTCTATTAGCAAGTTTAATAGTGACATCTATGCCTTCTATTTCAGCATGTGCTATTTCATCTTTAATTTCTTGATATAAGGAGAAAGGAATAACACACACACTAGCATCTAGGTCACATAACCCATGATAACAGTGATCTCCTATCTTAACTGAGACAACAGGCATGCCAACAACTGGTTTATGTTTATCTTTTCCTTCAGGTTTGGCAATTCTAGAAGCTTCACCATAGAAGTAAATAACATGCCCATCAATATTATCAACTAGGAGATCTTTAACCATAGCAACACTAGGTTCAAATCTGATTTGTTCAGATGGTTTGGGTGTTCTAACATAACTTTTGTTAACCACAGTTGAAGCTTTAGCATGTTCCTTCATCCTAACAGGGAAAGGTGGTTTTTCAATATAAGCAGTGGGAACAACTGGATCAATGTTGTAAATGATAGTTTCTTCTTTAGCCTTTACCGGTTCTTTAATTTCTTCTTTAATTGGTGGGTGATATTTAAACCACTTCTCCTTAGGGAGATCAACATGAGTAGCAAAAGATTCACAGAAGGAAGCTACTATCTCAGAGTCAAGTCCGTATTTAGTGCTAAACTTTTGAAAAGCATCGGTATTCATAAAAGATTTAACACAATCAAACTTAGGTTCACACTACAAAAAAAAGACACATCCGTGACATTTTGGGCCGAACGGATTTTTTGGTCATACTTATGACACTTCTATGACGATAATTGTGACAAAACCCGATATCATCATAGATGTGGTGGGATCCTACTTATACGACAAAAAATCATGACAGAAAATGGGCTTTTCGTCTTGGGCGGGTCGGAGACGCAGCTGCATGACATTCTTTGGGCCGTGCATGATGGAAAAAACCATGGTAGAAGTGAGGGCGAGGAAAATATCGGGGAGTTCCCAGTTACGGTGGGTGGTCGGGGGCCGAGCGATGCACGTTTCTCTCATACACGTACGCGCGTGGGTGCGAGGCGTTGGGCTCTAACTGAACCTGAGCGAGGCGTCGCCTTACTGAACCCGAGTGATTGCACTGTACGCGTTACTAAACCCGAGCGATCGAGTGATTCCTTCGCTACTGCTGCTAACTAAAGCCGATCGATGCTGCCTCTGGATGAACAATGACCGTTGATGGGGGGTTTGGATGAATAGTTCCCGGTGGGGGTTGGATAAATAGGTCCCCGTTGTGTTGCCGCTGGATGAACATGACCCCGATCGATCGAGCCGGTTGGGCGTGGATGAACAGGACCCCGTGGAGGGCAGGATGAACAGGAATCCGTGGAGGGAAGGTTGAACAGTAGCCAGTGGAGGGATGGTTGAACAATAGCCGGTGGAGGGCTAGATGAACAATAGCCCGTGGAGGGGCGGTTGAACATGGCACCTTCCTGGGCTTTCTCCTTGTCGCGGCGCACGTATTCAGCCTTTTGCTGTTCAACAAGCTGCTCGACCTTCTTGTAGCTCTGGAGGTCATGGCCCTTGGTGCGGTGGATCTTGCAGTATTGCTTGTTGGTGCCGTCCTGCTTGTTGGCGACTGCCACAGCTGCGGCAACCTCCTTGCCAGGGCTACTAGCTTCGGCTTTCTTGCCGGACTGCTCAACGACTAGCACCTCTTTGCCTTTCTTCTTCCTGTTGTTCCGCCGCCGGTTTTTCTTTGCCGGGGCAGTCTCCTCACTATCAGATCCTCCTGCTCCTGTATTCTCTCTGGGGAGTTTCCTCCCTTCCTCAGCACGTGCACACTTGTCGGCCAGGGCATATAGCTCACTGACGTCTCTGATCTTGCACATCGCCATCTCCTCCCGCATCCTGCGGTTCCGCACGTTCTGATGGAACGCGCTGATTACCGCGGCAGGGTGGACATCTGGGATGTTGTGCTGTACACGGCTGAATCTCTGAATGTACTTGCGCAGGGGCTCTCCTTCCTTCTGGGCGAGCAGATGAAGGTTGCTCTCTTGGCCATGAGGCTTGTGGCCGCCTGTAAAGGCGCCGACAAACTGATGGCATAGGTCAGCCCAGGAGGATATGGAGTTGTCTGGCAAGTGCATGAGCCAGGATCTGACATTGGGCTTGAGCACCAGCGGGAAGTAGTTGGCAAGGATCTTGTCGTCCCGCCCCCCAGCAGCTTACACCGCGATGGTGTAGATGCTGAGGAACTCCGACGGATGCGACTTACCGTCGTACTTCTCTGGTACATCTGGCTTGAAATTCTTCGTGCTGGGCCACTGGACTTGCCGCAGCTCACGAGTGAACGCAGGGCAACCTACCGCGTACGGCAAGTCGCTTGGTTCCCCTAGCGCATGCATGTCAACAGAGGGCCCAACGCGCTTGTCGGATTGACGCCGCGCTTCTCTTTGGCGCTTGATGCGAGTACGAGCGTATTCTTGCTGTCATTCGTGAAGAACTTGGCGCTGATCGCGACGGGCTCGTGGATCTGATGATGCGGTGGAGTCGCTGTCGAGGTGAACCCAACGAGTCAGCGATCTTGGCCTTCGGGGTGGAGAGTGCATGGTGGTTGCACCCCCACCGGTTTCGTCGCCACCGGCCGCGATGCACTTGGCTGCCGCGGAGTGTCGCCGTTGGCAAAGCCGATGAGACTCTGAATGGTGGCCCTCCATTGGTCGATCTTGTCTTCCGCTGGAGGGTAATCCAGGAGCAGTTGAGCTCGTGCCAAAGCTTCTGCTGGAGTGGTGGGTGGCAGTGGCGAACAGTGCGAGGAGCGGAATATGCTCGGACTTCTAACTATGTTAGAAGGAGCAGTATCCCGTCCAGGCGACCGTGTCTCGCTCGTGTCAGCATGTTGGCGTGTATGCTGGTCTTGAGCACCCCGAGATCCACCAGCTCGATCTTGGCCCAACAAACGTATGGTACTGCGACTACCATGACGTTGTCGGTCCTGCGCCTCCTGAGATGGGCGCGGAACGTGTACGGACGCCGAGGTCTGCGCAGCCTTGTCCTTGGACCTGGCAGCGTCGTGAGCTTCCTCGTCGACGTTCGTTCTTCCGCCGGCATCTACTCCACCACCTGTTTGCTCCGGTGGTGGTGGAAGTGACGTGGATGGAGCAGCTGTCGCCGAAGTTTCTTCTTCGGTGGCATGTCGATGGAGAAAATGAAGGTCTAGCTCGTGTGAACGCCGGATCAGGTTCACACAACCTCGACGCCCCCTACCTGGCGCGCCAAAGATGTCGGGGAAACTGATCCACGAACACCTATGGGGCCGGCAGACCGGGCCCCTTTCGGTTCGACGGGGGGCGGAGATCGCACGAAGAGCAGACCGAGGCGAAACACACGAGCAGTTTACCCAGCTTCGGAGCTCTCTGGAGAGATAACACTCCTACTGCTGCTTGTCTGATTGTATTGTGTTCTTGCTCGAGAGCGCTGAGTGCTACAGTACACTCTAGCTGCTAACGAGACCGAGCGTGTGTGATTTTCTGGGTTCCAACCCCCTCTACGTTGCGCATGGGCCTCCTTTTATACGCTCAAGGGGTCACCGACAGGTGGCAACACAGACGAGGGTAAAAATGGAAAAGGAGTTGCAGTTGGTACAGCTACCTGCATAGTGTATCCTACCTAACCCTAACGGCTGGGGACAAAGGCATTAAATGCCCGTCTGCGTCGCCCAAACAGTGCAAAAAAAGGGACCGTCAGGGACGCCACCGTTCGCCACGATGGCGATCTTGTCAGCGTCGCATGCCACCGCGCACCGCTGGCTGCATAGCCTCTCGCCACGCGTGCCTGGAAAGGCCCCCAGGGAGACACGTTGGTGGATGTGCTGGAACGTGGGTACAGAGTGACCGCTTGCCGCGGCAAGCACCTTGCCGCGGTTGTTGTCTTGCCGCGCCCGGAAGCTTGTCGCTCACCGGGCCTTGCGGGGACGCGCGACGCGTCGCGGCAAGTTCCTTGTGATGTCTTGATTGGCCTTCCCGGCAAGCTCCTCTTCCCGGGGCCTTGTCTCCTTGGTTCAAATACTTTGTTCTTGAATGGCTCCAAAGGAACCACGGAGGACCTTGGCGGTTACCCGGCAAGCCTTGCCGTGGGGCGCTGCAACTGCCCGTGCACAAGTTAGGGATACTAGGGTACCCCTACTCTAGTACACCGACAGGTGGCGAACTTTGATGCCCAGTGGATGCAATATGTGTAATAGCCGTGATAGCCTAGCGTTAGTTGCTTGCTTATTTATTTCCTTGTTGTCCTGTTTATTTGTTTGCTTGTAGTCATTGCAGTTCTTTTTCCGCGGTTTGCTAGTGGCTGCAATAACCTATTTTTTAAAACTAGGCCACAATAACCATGGGCTAATATTTACTGTAGTGACACTGGGCCTCCTACGGGCCGTAGAAACAATGGTCCTTCTACGGGCCGTTTAAACAATGGGCCTTCTGCGGGCTGTATCATCAATGGGCCTTATACGGGTCGTATGATCGATTGGCCAAACATGGGCCAAACAAACCTCATTATGGTCGTAAATGGGCTAGAGTTGGAATCGTCCATTCATGGGCCGACCATAACAGGCCATCGTTAATAGGTCATATTTGATGACACTATGAAAACGGCCCAATGTATTAACGGACCACAGACGGGACGACTGTAACCACGGGCTGAATTTGGCCCACAAGCAGAAAATGACAGTAACGGGCCATAAGTAAACGAATGCTAGAAATGAGTCTAAGAATAAATGGGCTCTGAGAAGGCCAAAAGATAACATGGGCTAGAAACAGCCCAACGGAATAACGGGCCGTTAATGGGTATAAGGTGATACACTGTTCATTACAGGCCAGTTTCACCACGGGCCGTTAATGGGTGTAAAGTGATACACTATTCATTACGGGCCAGTTTCACCACGGGCCATTAATAGGCCAAGAGTTACAAAGGGCCTCATATTGGCCGAAAGACGTCATGGGCCATACATGGGCCAGAAGTGAAAATGGGCTGGAATCATATTGGATGGCCCAGATGATGCTACTGGGCCTAATTCGGATAGGGCGTAACGGGCCTTGGGTTAGCGGGCTGTAAATGGGCTATATGCGAACAGGTCGTTAATAGGCTTTCCATGGGCCGGCCCGCCACCTTTTGACCAAGTCGAATGGGCCGGCCTTTTCGCAAGAATGGGCCTCTGTTGGGCCGTGCCACGTGTCGATGTATCATAGGCGCCTTCTGTCCAATGAGTGGATGACATATGTCCCAACGATGAGCCGACACGTGTTTCCTCCAGCCAATGATGATTTTACACGTGGAAAATCCCCATTGGTCAGGGCTGTTAACGGGTTATCGGATCCAAAACCCGACCCGATAGCTCAACGGTGTTCCGTTACGGTGGATGCCACGTGTCGGTCACCCTTGACGAAAGCACTTTTGTGATGCGCGATTTATCATCATGGAAGTGGACACTTCCGTGATGATAATTTTGGTAATGTCATGGAACACTTCTACGACAACACAGGTATGACTATCCTAATTCTGTCATAAAATCGTCATGGATGTACATGCATGAAAAGAAACGTGACCTACTGTGACAAACACGTATCATCACGGAAGTGTATTTTTTTGTAGTGTTGAGCACTGTGTTGGTTTTCCCTTGAAGAGGAAAGGGCGATGTAGCAAAGTAGCGTAAGTATTTCCCTCAGTTTTTGAGAACCAAGGTATCAATCCAGTAGGAGGCTCCTCAAAAGTCCCTCGTACCTACACAAACAAACAAGAACCTCGCAACCAACGCGATAAAGGGGTTGTCAATCCCTTCACGGAAACTTGCAAAAGTGAGATCTGATAGAGATAATAAGATAAGATAAATATTTTTGGTATTTTTATGATATAGATTGGAAAGTAAAAGATGCAAATAAAAGTAGATGGGAAACTTATATGATAAAAGATAGACCCGGGGGCCATAGGTTTCACTAGTGGCTTCTCTCAAGATAGCATAAAGTATTACGGTGGGTGAACAAATTACTATCGAGCAATTGATAGAAAAGTGCATGGTTATGAGATTATCTAGGCATGATCATGTATATAGGCATCACATCCGTGACAAGTAGACCGACTCCTGCCTACATCTACTACTATTACTCCACACATCGCCGACTCCTGCCTGCATCTAGAGTATTAAGTTCATAAGAACAAAGTAATGCATTAAGAAAGAAGACATGATGTAGAGGGATAAACTCAAGCAATATGATATAAACCCCATCTTTTTATCCTCGATGGCAACAATACAATACGTGCCTTTCTGCCCCTGCTGTCACTGGGAAAGGACACCGCAAGATTGAACCCAAAGCTAAGCACTTCTCCTATTGCAAGAAAGATCAATATAGTAGGCCAAACCAAACTGATAATTCAAAGAGACTTGCGAAGATAACCAATCACACATAAATGAATTCAGAGAAGATTTAATTATTTCTCATAGATAAACTTGATCATAAACCCACAATTCACCGGATCTCGACAAACACACCGCAAAAAGAGTTACATCGAATAGATCTCCAAGAAGATCAAGGAGAACATTGTATTGAGATTCAAAGAGAGAGAAGAAGCCATCTAGCTAATAACTATGGACCCGAAGGTCTGTGGTTAATTACTCACAACTCATCGGAGAGGCCTTGGAGATGATGTAGAGGCCCTCCATGGTTGATTCCCCCTCCGGCGGAGCACCGGCAAAGGCTCCAAGATGGGATCTCGCGGATACAGAAGGTTGTGGCGGTGGAAATAGTTTTTCGTGGTGCTCCTGGATGTTTTTAGGGTACGTGGATATATATAGGAGGAAGAAGTAGGCCGGTTGAACCACGAGGGGGGCACGAGGGTGGGAGGTACGCCCAACCCCTTAGGGCGCGCCGGGCACCCTCGTGGCCGCCTCGTTTGCTGCTTGATGTCCACTCCAAGTCTCCTGGATTGCGTTTGTTCCAAAAAGGTCGCTCCCGGAGGTATCATTCCGTTTGGACTCCGTTTGATATTCCTTTTCATTGAAACACTGAAATAGGCAAAAATAGGCAATTCGGGTTGGGCCTCCGGTTAGTAGGTTAGCCCCAAAAATGATATAAAAGTGTAAAGTAAAGCCCATAAACATCCAAAACGGGTAATATAATAGCATGGAACAATCAAAAAATATAGATACGTTGGAGACTTATCAGTTACCTTAGTGGGGATATGCATTTCCCCAACAATAAGCATTTCATATTTCTTTTTGACAGTAGGTAGAGGTATTTGAAAACTTCCAATAGTGATTGTCGGAGATTTTTCAATAACATTAATACCATTCACTTGGAATTGTTTCTTCGGAAAGTGCATCGTATGCTCATTACCATTAATATGAAAGGTGACCTTGCTTTTATAGCAATCAATAACAATCCCTGCAGTATTCAAGAAGGGTCTACCAAAGATAATCAACATGTTGTCGTCCTCGGGCATCTCAAGTATAACAAAGTAAGCCAAAATAGTAACATTAATTACCAACAACAACGGGCACATCCTCACAGATACCGATAGGTATGGCAGTTGATTTGTCAGCCATTTGCAAAGATATTTCAGTATGTGTGAGTTTATTCAAGTCAAGTCTTTTATATAAAGAGAAAGGCATAACACTAACACCAGCTCCTAAATCACACAAAGCATATTTCACATAATTCTTTTTGATAGAGAAAGGTATTGTTGGTATACCCGAATCTCCAAGTTTTTTAGGTACTCCATCCTTAAAAGTATAGTTAGCAAGCATAGTGGAGATTTTAGCTTCCGGTATTTTTCTCTTATTTGTGATGATGTCTTTCATATACTTTGCATAAGGAGGCATTTTCAAGATGTCATTCAAGCGAGCACGCAAAAAGACTGGCCTCAGCATTTCAGCAAAGCGTTCAAATTCTTCATCATCATTCTTTTTAGTTGACTTGGGTGGAAAAGGCATAGGTTTTTGAACCCATGGTTCTCTTTCTTTGCCATGTTTTCTAGCAACAAAGTCTTTTTTATCATATCTTTTATTCTTAGGTTGTGGGTTATCAAGATCAACAGGTGGTTCTATCTCAACATTATTATCTGGTTTTTAACATTATTTGGTTGAGTGTTTTCATGAACCTCATCATTGGCTTTTTTCATTATCACTAGGTGGATGTTCATACCAGATTGAGTTTTAGCATCAGAGATAGATGTTTCATTTTCATTATCAGGAGGTTTGGCAAGGCGCATGCGCTGGTGATGGATGCGGTAGCCTATAGAGCCGAGTGTAGCGCTCGATGGCCACAAGACATAGGCCCAGCTCCAACGCCTCGTAGCCCAGTGCGTCCTTAATCTGGTTTTTTATTAAAGAAATACTAGGCCTACATATAAAATTTTGGGCCCCCCAAAAATTATGGGCCCTGTGCGGGCCGCACACTTGACACAATAGTGGGCCCGGCCCTGATAAAAAGTCACTCAAGCGAGCAATCATATCAAAATTATATTTCAATTGTTTCATAACATTTGCATTGAAGTGATCTTTCTTTCTAATGTAATTATCAAACTCATAAAGGCATTGACTAGGATGTTTATTATGAGGATCATCACTATCATTGAACTTCATTAAAGATTTTACCTCTACCACCTTGGGTGGTGGTGGTGCTTCAAGCCCATGTATTTCTTCGATAGGTGGTAATTTTTTAACATTCTCGGCCTTAATACATTTTTCCTTCATAGATTTCTTTGCCGCTTGCATATCTTCAGGACTGAGATATAATATACCCCTCTTCCTCGGAGTGGGTTTAGGCGGTGGTTCAAAACTAGTCCAATTATCATAATTTTTCAATATGTTATTCAATAATTCTTTAGCTTGAGCAATAGCTCGTTCCCTGAAAACACAACCAGCAAAATTATCTACCAAGTTCCTAGAAGCATCGGTTAGTCCATTATATCAAGTATTTCATTTTTCTTAAGAGGATGATCAGGCAAAGCATTAAGTAACTGGCAAAGCCTCCCCCAAGCTTGTGGGAGACTCTCTTCTTTAGTTTGAACAAAGTTAAATATTTCCTGTAAGGCAGCTTGTTTCTTATGACTTTATGAGCAGGAAAATATTTTTCAGAGAAGTAGTAAATCATATCCTGGGGACTACGCACACAACCAAGAGTAAGAGTATTGTACCAAGCTTTAGGATCACCCTTTAATGAGAAAGGAAATAATTTGAGAATAAAGTAGTATCGAGTTTTCCCATCATGAGTAAAAAGGGTGGCTATATCATTCAACTTAGTAAGATGTGCCACAACAGTTTCATTTTCATAATCATGGAAAGGATCAGATTCAACCAAAGTAATTAACTCTGGGTCGATAGAGAATTCATACTCCTTATCAACAATAGCAATAGGTGAAGTAGCAAACTTAGGATCACATTTCATTCTAGCATTCAGAGATTTTTCTTTATACTTGTGTAATAATTTCTCTAGATCATCTCTATCCTTATAAGCAAGAATATCTCTAGTTGCCTCTTCACTCATAACATAGCCTTCCGGTACCTTAGTCAATTCATATCTAGGAGGGCTAGCTCTAGCAAGTGTTTCAGGAGTTTCAGTTTCAAGCTCATCATCAGATTCAACAACATCATGTTGTATTACTCTAGCAATTTGTTCATCAAGAAATTTACCAAGTGGCACATCATCATTATCAAGCATGGTACTAGCATCATCATAAGCATTATCAATAACTTGCGACATATCAGAATTAATAGCATGTGGTGGTGTTTCAAGTTTACTCATAACAGAAGGTGAATCTAAAGCAGAACTGGATGGCAGTTCCTTACCTCCCCTCGTCCTTGAGGGAAATATCTTAGTCTTTGGATCCTTCAGATTCTTCATAGTGATAAATTGATAATAATCCAAAGTGACTCAACAAATATAGCTATGCTCCCCGGCAACAGCGCCAGAAAAAGGTCTTTATAACCCACAAGTATAGGGGATCGCAACAGTTTTCGAGGGTAAGTATTTAACTCAAATTTATAGATTTGACACCAGGGGAGCCAAAGAATATCTGAAGGTATTAGCAGTTGAGTTGTCAATTCAACCACACATGGAGATTAATTATATGCAGCAACGTGATCAGTAGCAAAGTAGTTTGATAGTTTTGATAATAGTGACAGCAGCAATAGTAACAGTAACTGTGATAGCAGTGATATTATAGCAGTAGCAACAGTAGTAACTTAGCAAGATTAATATATGAGATAAATTTGTAGGCATTGGATCGGTGACTTAGTGGATGATATTCATCATGTGACACTTATAACCTAGGGCGATACGGCACTAGCTCCAGTTTATCGATATAATGTAGGCATGTATTTCGCAAATAGTCATACATGCTTTATTAATAGAACTTGCATGACATCTTTTGTCCTACCCTCCCATGGCAGCGGGGTCCATAGGGATATTAAGGCCTCATTTTAATAGAGAACCGAAACAAAGCATTAAAACATAGTGAATACATGAAATCCTCAAACTACGGTCATCATCGAGAGTGGGCCCGGTTGTTCTCACTCCGTGGTTGTCGGATCATAACACGTAGTAGGTGACTATAACTTGCAAGATCGGATCTAACACATGGATATAATGATGAATTCATAAACGGTCCAGATCTGAAATCATGGCACCCGGGCCCAAAGTGACAAGCATTAATCATAGCAAAGTCATATCAACATCAATCTAAGAACATAGTGGATACTAGGGATCAGGCCCTAACAAAACTAACTCGATTACATGATGAATCTCATCCAACTCCTTACCTACTAGCGATCCTACGAAGGAATTACTCACTCCCGATGGGGAGCATCATGGAATTGGCGATGGAGATTGGTTGGTGATGACGAAGAACGAAGATCCCACTCTCCGGAGCCCCAAACGGACTCCAGATCTGCCCTCCCGAGGAAGAACAGGGCTTGGCGGCGGCTTCGTCACGTGGATCGCGATAATTCTTTCTCCCTCATTTTTTTCTGGAATAATGTGATTTTATAGTGTCAGGGGGGGGGGGTCGTCAGCGGGGCCACCAGGTGGGTACAACCCACCTTGGCGCACCCTGGTGGGTTGTGCCCACCCAGGGGCCCCTCTCTGGTGGGTCTTGGCTCTAAAAATCCTCTTTTATTCCATTAAAATTCCTCGCAAAGTTTCGTTCCATTCCGAGAACTTTTATTTCTGCACAAAAACATCACCATGGTAGTTTTACTGAAAACAGCATCAGTCCGGGGTTAGTTTCGTTCAAATCATGAAAATTAGAATCCAAAACAAGAGGAAAAGCGTGACAAAAAGTCGATACATTGGAGACGTATCACTTACAAGTTGGAATTACCTGAAGGATTGTCGGGAGTTCTTGATGTGTTTCACGTTTCCCAATTGAAGAAGTGCCACGCAGAGATGGCCGACATTCCTCTGAGTGATACAGTTCCACTGGAAGTAATTCAGTTGGATAGTGATCTGACCTATGAAGAGAAGCCAGTCAAGATTCTCGAGTTTTCCAGCCGAGTTACTCGCAGCAAGGTTATCAAGTTTTGCAAAGTTTAGTGGAGCCACCATACCGAGGAGGAAGCCACCTGGGAGAGAGAAGATCTCCGCAAGGACCACCCACACCTTTTTGTTGACCAACCCGAATCTCGAGGGCGAGATTCATCTTAAGGGTGGTAGGTTTGTAACATCCCAAATTTTCAATTTGGATGTTATACATAGATCATTCATATGCATTTCATATTTTATTGCATTTGGTTGTGATCCAAGAAATCTTAAGCAACTCAAAGGACCCAAGGGGACAGTTGGAGGTTTCATTTAAAATTTCATTTTTTGAATTTATTTCAAATTTGAAAAGTGGATCAATTTGATTTTCAATAATTCTTGCAATTATTCAGAACAATAAAAATAAATGAGAGAAGATAAAATGACTTTTTCAAAATAGAGGAGAAATATTTGAAAAGAAATTTTGAAGTCAAATTATTTTATTTGAATTTTATTTGCAATTTTATTTGGTTGAAATTAGAGAAAAATATGCATTTTTAAAAAAAATGCATTTAGTCCAGGAAAATGTTCACTTTGCCCAAATATTAGGTAGGGATGGTGAAAATCATTTCTAGAATTTTAGGACTTTTATTTTTATTTATTAGGATTTTTCTTTGCGGGCAGTTTAAAAAAATGTTAATTGGACCGGCCCAGCCGAAACCAGGCCAGGCCCAGCGCGCTGCCGCCCTCGTTGTCGTGCCGCCGCCGTACTCCGGAGGGAGTCCGAGCTCGCCCCACCGCCCGACCCCCTCCCCAAGTCGGTCACTACCGCCGCCCGCGCTTTATAAGCCATCAGCCCCAGCCCCCTCCTCCCCAACTCGCGCCACCACCGCCCGCCTCCGCCGCAGTCGCCGTCGAGCCGCGCCGCGCCGCCGCCGCTGCCTGCCGTCGCGCTAGTTGCCGATGCCGAGCCTCGCCGGAGCCACCGCCTCGCCATTGACCCGATCCGCCGCCGTCGAAGACCGGTAAAACCGATCGGTTTTGTCCAGTTCTTTTCGGTTTTTTCGGTTAGTTAGGTTAGATCGGTTTTTTATTTTTAGTTTTATTTAGCAAACGTTCACTTGGTTAGCCTCTGTAACGAACGGATTCGTTCGTTAGGTTCTGCAAGCGGATGTTCGTCCGATAGATTTTTCTTTTTCTGTTTATTTTCGGCCAGGGACCTATCCGCGAATAGCTTTCTCGCAATTTAGCCCCTGATTTTAAAACTAGCGTAACTTTTAGCTTGTTTATCCAAATTAGATGAAACCAACGCCTAAATCTTCGTAATGATCCCCTCTTTCCAGTAAACCAACTTGAAAATGATTTTGAAAATGTAAAATTTGAGTTTAGTTCAGATTAGTATTCGATCTTGTTTCGTTTGTATCTTGAGTTTCGCAGCCCCGTTTGAGTCGATTCTTTTTGCAAATCGTAGCTAATCACATGTACCTACTGTTAAGGTCTAATCCACATGAAAATAATGATGTTAGGTTTTGTTTTCTATTTAGTTTAGTTGTTTGCTTGTTTTGAGTTTTATTTGGATCTTTTCTCGATTTCTCTTTGTTTCGGTTGATTGATTGCTTATGTATGCTACTGTTTGTCTATGCTAGATTACCTGAGTGCGAAGCTTGTTACTACGAATCTCTAGAGTTTTCCGATCATCAGCAAGGCAAGTTACACTTTGATCATACTTTTCTATACCCAGTTTTTACTATGCATTAGTTGTGTCCCTCAAATATTTGCATGAGTAGGATTGGGAACATGTGGTTTGGTTGTAGTACTTGAGGTAGGAACCTAATACCCTTGATCACCCCAGGAATATATGTTATGCTCGATTATTGCTTAGCCATGCACGTAGACGGGGATTGGATCGTGATACACATGGAAGTTGTGAGAGTTATTAATCTTGGATAACATTAAGGTGGCAACTTTAATACACATCTGGGTGGATTGGTTGGGGCACCTCGTGAATCCAGTGCTAGCCCGTTTGGGAAATCCTGGAGTACCCGTGTGATTTTTTTCCTCGGTTCGCCACCTAGGCTCAAAGGGATCATATGATATTTCATGCATAGAAACTTTCTTGTGCAGCCACAAGCCATTATGGGCTCTAGCGTAGTTGAGTAAGTTGTATGAGCTCTCGAAGAGGTGGACTAGCAGATGTAAGGGAAAGTATGTGTACCGGTCTGCCCGGAGTAGAGAGTTAATGCTTCAGAAAGACTATGTCTCGATCTTCCGATCATGGATGCGGTCGAGTCTTGTGGGGAAAAGTGTGCAAACCTCTGCAGAGTGTATAAACTAATCATGGTTAGCCGTGTCCCCGGCTATGGACATCTTGAGTATCTGGAATTGGATATTATTGTTGATCTCATCACTCTAAAATTAATTGAATTGGGTTTAATGATGATACTTGTTTAATTGGGATTTGAGTTGGAGGAACCTTCTCAAATATTGGTACAACTTGGGAGTAGTAAATAAATTTATTCCTTTGTTGTAGGGAAAAACTAGCTTTATGCAAAACCTTAAACTTAGAGCCCCCACCAGCCAAATATTGCATGTAGATATAGTTCTTGCATTCGTTGCTTTACTTTGTAACTCTGCCAGCATATTCAATGTGCTGACCTACACAGCTGCAACGTCTCATGTTGCAGACTTTTCAAACGAAGAATAAGGTGTGATAGGTCGTTGTCATGCACTCAGCTATGCCGTTGGAGTTGATGGACTCATTTACCTTCGAAGCTTCCGCGGTTATTTAGTTTTGATGGCCTTCAGCCATATTATTTGTGTAATCATATTCTTTTTGAGGACCTCGATATAATAAGTGTGTGATTAAACTCTGTTATAATTCCTCGAGTACTGTGTGTGTCAGCATTACCGATTCAGGGATGACACTTAAGCATAGAGACTTCGGTCCATTGGGATCGTGGTCGCTACAATCACCCTGTTACGGTTGACGTTGGAACAACCTCAATGTGCAAATCGTCCAGTATGAAGTGACAAGATACTCTCACGGCGTAAGGAATTGTGCATACATTAACATGGTTATCACATACTCGAGAGTCATGGCAGTTATAGCATAGAACATAAACATTAATCATAAACTTAGGAATATAATTATTATTACATCTAGGGCATATTTCCAACAAACATGTGAGATGTTAGCAACATTTATTCTATATTTGAGTATTATCATCTTGATACATGGTCTTTACAAATGGTGAAGTTTTGCTTGGACAAGTTGGATTTACTCAATTGGCTTTCCTGATCTTCAAGTGTACTGGTCCCTGCCAGGAAATGATATTATAGATGGACTGATCTGTGTAGATAGTAATGAAGCAACTGATGGTACGATCAATGCAAGCAAAGAATGAAAGACTTCGCGATACTTGTGGATGAGAACAATAGTATCAGGACACTATATGATGATGTGATCATCAGTGGATGCCCCAGCTGCCAATGGTAATTACTCCTAAGAAATACAAGGTATTGTGAGGTTGGAGAGGGGTCATCTGTGGAGGAGGCAATGTTGCAAACCAATAAGAGGAAGCAAAGCAGGGAGAGGTAAGCAGAGAAGGGAGAGCAAACAGAGGATGTAGAGCAAGGAGAGCAAACAGACTTTGATTTCTATGAGAGTGATTATGATATGGAAGATCTGGATGAGGATTTGTTCCTTGAGAAAGTAGATGCAGAAGTAGGTGATAACAATGAGAAGGAATGATATGTAGAAGAAGATGGTCCTTTGGATGATGATGATGATGATGATCTGAATCTATCCAAAGCAGAATTTGAAAAAACGTACTACTAGAGATTCAGGGCCTACAATGCAGAAGGTGACATGCAATCCAATGTTCAGGGTTGGTTTGGTATTTGGTGAAATGAAAGAACTAAGGATGACACTGAATGCCTACACTGTGAGGAACATAGTTAAGATTTTTAAACCTAGAAATGAGGTTGTACTGTGTTCACAAGGATGCCCTTGGTTGCTGAAAGCTTCAAAGGGCAGTACAACGGCGCACACACACGTCAAAAGGTAATTTATTCAAAGTGTCTCACCTGTTAAAATTCTTGCACACGGATTTATTGAGGAGTTCAGAGATAATCAGAAGATAGACACTTAACAACATTTAAGAAGAAATTGCAGAGAGAGTTCAAGTTGTTGCCTAACAAAATGAAACTAGGCATGGCAAGGAAGGCGGCACTTGATATAATCCATGGAAATGAAGCACAACAGTACAACCAGTTACGAAACTATGACCAAGAACTGAGAACGAACAACCCTGATAGCAAATTCGCCGTCTGCACTACAAAGGTCAAGGAGGAGGACCTGCTTTCAAAGGCAAGACAGGGTTTTTTAAGGGATGCAGGGCCAATAATATTTGTAGACGGCTACCACTTGAAGAGCAGGTACAAAGGCTACTTTCCTAGCCAAAAACTCGTAGTTGTAGTTATTCTCTCCTGTTGCTACTTTCCCCTTTGTATACCGAAATGAATCAGCCATAAAGAAAACAAGCAGCACCCGGACTCGTAAAAGGGTAAATCAACGCTGCTCTCAGTATAACAATTAAAGAGAAATTAAATGTAAGATTTAATCTACTTCCGGGAGCTACATATATACAAAAAAAAATACAGTTCTAGCTTAAATAAGTGAAAGTTTTGCATTCGGTGGGAGTCTCTTAAGGAGAGGGCCTCTAACCATATCAAGAGCGGCACTATCTAGGCTAGGGGTTGGTTCGTCTGGATCCCAAGCATCAGTTAGCTTTTGAGCTGTATCTACAGTTACGGCCTCTATTGCAGGAGCATTTTCAACGGCATGCATGAGGAATTCAGCTTGGCCTCTTGCCCCTTTGAATCCTGTAACACGCACGTCCTTCAGATTCACATATTTATCTTCACACGGCGGTATTTCTTGTCTCGAAGGTCCATCGGTTGCAAACCACAAAGTATAAAGGCCATGAAACTGCATAAGTCATCAAGATTAGTAGGGTTTCCTGCTGCCACCTACATGCAGGTTGAAAATAATACCTTGCAAAGGAAAATAAAAAACGATTGAGAATATTACTCACATGTACTTCCAACCTCTCAATGAATGGAGCAACCCTCAGAAAAGAAACTAAGTAGAGGATTTTGTCACTATCTTCACGATGTATAATCAAAAGTATCTGCGCATGCCTGAGGTGACAAAACATCCGAGGGCTATTTAACGTCCACCGGCTCTGAAAGATAAAACAGCAAGCATTATTGCAAGATTGGCAGCACAAACTAAACCATAACTCGAATGTTGTCACAATATAAAATACCTCTAGCCGTTGCGATCCAAGTTGCAATGTCAGGTTTTGTACATCTGGTAGCCCATTGAGGAGTGAAGCGGTAGCATGCTGAAAAACTGCACCGCGGAACCAAAATCTTACATTTTCCAGTTTCGTAGCATGATGGAGGGTAATAGGCCTGTATGGTCCATCATAAACAAAGGTGGAGAGATTTGGAGCATCGAACTCTATCTTGGTTATATCGCAGTGCACGACATGCAAGTACCGCAGGTGGGATAATGGCCGTAGAACCACCTTCATTTCATCCTTGAGATGGCATCTGAGTAAGCTCAGCCACTCAAGATTAACGCAACTGCACAAGACACTCTCGAGATCCTGCCTAGTGGTCTTGACTACATGAAGATGAAGCTTTCTTAGGTTTGGGAAACCTATGAAACCGGTAGGAGGTGGTTCGAAACGTACAAAGCTGAGTTGAAGACAGGCTAGGCAGGATACACTTTTGTTGTCTGTAAATTGTTCAAATGGGAATCTGTAATGATCCCCATAGTCCGGGAAATTGTTAGGTGGCGCCAAATCAAAAGCTAGACTCTCTGTGTGGGCTGACATAGCAAATCTAATCCAATTGTTGAGGTGATCGGCAAGCTTGGTCTCAAATATAAATTTAATCTCAAGTTGGTCAACAGCCCTGCCGCTGTGCTTGGTCAAAACCGCATTAACGCGGTCGATGAACATCTGGGTGTGCTGGTGTTTCCTTTTCGCATTCTTACTTACATCATCGCCACCAAAGCTTAGTCTGGGGCAAGCTGTCCATGTACATCTCCAGTCACTCGACAAAACACTGGTCCGAACAGCCTCTTTTGCAGGTAATTTGGATAAAATCGTGCACAGTACATCCTTGAGCAAAAGGAGAAGACAAGTTTAAGTAGAGAAATCAATTTACCCTGAGCGTCAAGTCGAAAGGCAAAACTAAGATACCTCTGGAAGGTCATGAAATTTAAGGCCAGGCCTTCCATTGCGATTCTTGGATGTCTGCTTAACATGGGCATGCTTCTCTGCCGTTATTCTACTCGTCAGATAGTTCCCCATTCCAGTGCTGATCAAAGAACATCGAGGAACATTGGAGAACAAGAGGGGGGGTTAATAGGGACTTGAGATAATAATGCAAGTATGCGTAAACTGAATTTTGTCTGAAACTAGAATCAGTAAGTCGCGTGGTGTGCATCAGAAAAATCGCATCTTTGCGAGCTCGGCCGCCGTAACTAAAAAAAAGTGGGGGCACAGCGGGGCAAAGAGGAAAGTAATACTAGGATTAGAGAGCAGAGGCAACCTGCGGAGCGGAGGTGCCGGCCGGCGGCGGCGGCGGCGGCGGCGGCTCCCTCTTACTTATTCCCCACTCGCGGCGGAGGCAGAGATCTGGGGGGAGCAACCCACGATATTGGTTTCCTTTGAGGATTGGGAGCAAAACCCTGACAGGAGGTGGGTAGGCCGAAGAGGCGACGAGCGGCGGGCGGCGAGCGGCGAGCGGTGGGTAGGCCGGAAAGGTCGAAAGTGGACGGGCAGCGAGGTCGGAACGCAGGGACGGACAGACAAGAAACAGAGCCTTCCCAGCCGGCGTCCTTTTATTATCTTGCCTCCGTATCTGATTCGCGCCCAATGCTGAGACTTATTACGCCAGGTCGGACCAGCGTCGCACGGTCCCGTCCTGCCTCGGGCTCGGACCTGTTGGCCCGGCAAGCATGTCGCGCCCAGGCATGGCGCGCAGCACACCGGGTCGCCGTCGGACCATGTGGTGCCGCCGGTTACATCCTACTCCGTTCAGCCGCGGATTTAGGAAGTCAACTTGGTCGGGGCGAACATTTAGAACATCTACGGCAGGACTTAGCAAATCCGACCATTTTAAAGGCGTCAAAGAACGCTAACAACCGAACATCTCAATCACCGTACGCCAAATTCATACAAACACATGCAACTATGTGAACGATGCATTACACACATCGTCTGGATATGCATCAGTAACATGTCATTGGACTACCAAAATATGACGTGTTTTGGCTATGGTGAAGATCATCCACGGTTGCCCTTGCCCTTTCTGGCGCCCTTGTCGTCGTTGTCGCGATGGTACCGGTCGAAGACGCAGTAGGGATCGAGCCGGATCTGCTCGCCATCAGAGCTGTCCGACCCGTCGTTGTCTTCCTTCTCCTCCTTGGTTGGCAGCCCGACCATTGCACGGACCGCCCGATTCTCCTCTTGGACGAGGGCGTGCGTGTTCCTCCGCTGCCGCTTCTTTATAATGCGGGCGCGGATGGCTTCGTCCTTTGCGGTTGCCCACGCTGCCGTCAAAAGCGAGGTGGGCCTGTGCCGCCCTTATCCTCTCCTTTCCATAGCAGGCACACCGGTCCCTTTGGGGTTCATACTCCGTCGGACCGATGATGGGGAAGATGAGATTTGAAGGTTCCCGGGACCGCGATGATCCAGCCTCGGAGGATCTGAGTGCCCGATGCGCCGACGTTATGGAGTCGCGCTGGACAGATCATCCCAGAAGCGAACATTTATGACTCATTTGGTTGCACGAGTTCCTCAGGGAACGCAACCTTTTTTAGGGCCCCGAAAGCCGCATGGAATTCTTAGTTAGGGAGAATCAGCGTCACATTTGGACAACCCGATCCATGGGGCCGGCCAGCCAGAACCCCCCTCTTTTCCCTGGTAGAGGGAATCCTTAGTTAGGACATCTCCAACGACGACCCACAAATTTTCTCCCTCATCTGTCTGGGGACAAGGGGACCAGCCCACGGAGACGGATGCGGGAGGCCATCCAACACTGTCCGCATAAATTTCAAACACTTTATGAATCAAACGGATAAAATTCATGCAAAAACGACCTGATTTCGTATAAACGTGCCGGATTTCATACAAACTAGACGAAAATGGTTAGATTTGGAATATATTTTTAACTAAAAACGATACCGGACTAAGATAAAACTAGTTTACGGCCGATGTTGGTGGATACCCATTCCAACGACATGGATACCCTTGACTAGTCTACTGTCGGTCGTGGAGGATCTTCATTGTCATCCCCATGTCCGGCAGTCGTGAGCCCCGGAGGTATATGCTTTAGCACAAAGAGCGGCTGGGTTCCCCATCGCTCATCGGAGTGGAACCGCCTGCTGATGCTTCAGCCGGAGGAGAAGGGTCCCTACATTGCACGGACCATAGTTGGTTTTTGGGTAAGGGACGACGATGGCCTGCGAGAAGGCAAGACACCGGTTGTGGATGCCGACGTCGCCTCACTAGTGGCCTTCATGGGACCCACGCGGTGGCAGTCTCTCGTGTTTCACTTCTCCTCGATGATGGCGGCGGGCGCAGATGTACTGGACGCCACCTCATCGATGTCCATGCAGCCAACTTCTTTCTATGCTGGTAGGGCGCAGCTACGCGCGCGTTGATGACGGATGGAGCAGTCGCACGTGCGGTACAGCGCGG